>NC_088799.1:46985301-47126301 GCF_011386835.1 Chrysemys picta bellii | reverse complement strand
TGGGCAGGATAACAATGTATAAAACAAGTCTGGAACGTAAAGATAAAGAATAAGTCATACATGGACAGTGTGTAGACAGAGTGTGCTGTACAGGGATTGGTTCTTACAAAGTAAACAAGCCAATCCCAAAACACATAATGTATAGTAAATGCAATGAAATATATAAATGTATATAAAGAAGTTTGCTATGTAACTTTGGATATGTGGTTTGCCTTATACCACCCTCTACCCTTGAGCCTAATCAACTTAAGTGTAGTTTAATTGTACTCCAATCAAGAAACCTCAAGGACAAGTTTGAAGCTGAGCTGTATTTTTGGGAACCAAGTGAATAAGGTCTCAGAGGCTGAGTTGATAAGGTCTCAAAAGCCGCCCAACATACTGGTGCTGTGACTTGCTGCTCATCTGGAGCAGGTAAAGTGCACATCCCTTAGTGTGAACATTGCAGCCATTGAGGGAAATGGCATTGGATGGGATTAGGGGTTTAAATATGAAGAAATTAATACCACGCTGGAGAAGGTGGTTAAATCTAAGGGTATCTCTACACTACAAAATCAGGTTGAATTTATAAAAGTAGATTTTTAGGAAGCGATTTTATACAGTCGATTGTGTGTATCCCCACTAAGCGCATTAAGTCATCGGAGTGCATCCACAGTACCGTGGCTAGCATCGACTTTCGGAGTGTTGCACTGTGGGTAGCTATCCCACAGTTCCCGCAGTCTCTGCTGCCCATTGGAATTCTGGGTTGAGCTCCCAATGCCTGATAGGGCAAAAAAATTGTCGTGGATGGTTTGGGTACATGTTGTCAGTCGCCCCTCTCTCCGTGAAAGCAAAGGCTGACAATCGTTTTGCGCCTTTTTTCCATGCAGACACCATACTACTTTCAGCAGACGGTGCAGTAGGACTGCTAACCGTCATCATCCAAACACCGCTTCCACTGCAACTCTGCTCTCCCGGTGCCATGAATCGACCTCACAGGTCCTCTCGTCGTTCTTTATAAATATCTATTCTCGTGGCAACTCATCGTCATCCACCGCTTCTGCTGCAACTCTGTTCTCCTGCTCATGTTTCAATAGCAAATTTCTCCATGTTGTCTGTTATGGGCTCCCGGGAACGTGTGTTCTTCCTCAGGAAATGTGTGCAGTGCTAACCGTCATCCTCCACCACTTCTGCTGCAACTCTGCTCTCCTGGTGCCATGAATCCACCTCGCAGGTCCTCTCATCGTTCTTTATAAATATCTATTCTCGTGGCATCCGTCGTCACCCACTGCTTCTGCTGCAACTCTGCTCTCCTGCAGACGCCATACCATGGCAAGCATGGAGCCCGCTCAGCTCACCGCTGCTGTTGCAAGCATTGTAAACACCTTGCGCATTATCCTGCAGTATGTGCAGAACCAGAACCTGCAAAAGCAGATGAAGAGGCAATGACAGCGCGATCACAATAGTGATGAGGACATGGACACAGACTTCTCTTAAAGCACGGGTCGTGGCAATTTGGACATCATGGTGGTAATGGGGCAGGTTCATGCTGTGGAACGCTGATTCTGGGCCTGGGAAACAAGCACAGACTGGTGGGACCACATAGTGTTGCAGGTCTGGGATGATTCCCAGTGGCTGTGAAACTTTCACATGCGTAAGGGCAGTTTCATGGAACTTTGTGACTTGCTTTCCCCTGCCCTGAAGCGCAAGAATACCAAGATCATCAGAGCAGCCCTCACAGTTGAGAGGCTGGAATAGCCGTTTATGGTGGGGTGCGAGGTTGAGCACTTGGATAGCACTCTGGAAGCTTGCAATGCCAGACAGCTGCCGATCAGTCGGGAATCAATTTGGAGTGGGTAAATCTACTGTGGGGGCTGCTGTGATCCAAGTAGCCAAAGCAATCACTGAGCTTCTGCTAATCAAGGGTAGTGACTCTGGGAAACGTGCAGGTCATAGTGGATGACTTTGCTGCAATGGGATTCCCTAACTGTGGTGGGGCGATAGATGGAACACATATCCCTATCTTGGGACCGGAGCACCAAGGCAGCCAGTACATAAACCACCAGGGTACTTTTCAATGGTGCTGCAAGCGTTTCACCGACATCAATGTGGGATGGCCGGGAAAGGTACGACACTCACATTTTCAGGAACTCCGGTCTGTTTGAACAGCTGCAGGAAGGGACTTACTTCCCAGACCAGGAAATAACTGTTGGGGACATTGAAATGCCTATAGTTATCCTTGGGGACCCAGCCTACCCCTTAATGCCATGGCTCATGAAGCCATACACAGGCACCCTGGACAGTAGTAAGGAGCTGTTCAACTAGAAGTTGAACAAGTGCAGAATGGTAGTAGAATGTGCATTTGGACATTTAAAAGCAGACTGGTGCAGTTTACTGACTCGGTTAGACCTCAGCTAAACCAATATTCCAATTGTTATTGCCGCTTGCTCCACAATATCTGTGAGAGTAAGGGGGAGACGTTTATGGTGGGGTGCGAGGTTGAGGCAAATTGCCTGGCCGCTGATTACGCACAGCCAGACACCAGGGCGATTAGAAGAGGACAGCAGGGTCTGCTGTGCATCAGAGAAGCTTTGAAAACCAGTTTCATGACTGGCCAGGCTATGGTGTGACAGTTCTGTTTGTTTCTCCTTGATGAAAACCCACCCCCTTAGTTGATTTTAATTCCCTGTAAGCCAACTGCCCTCCCCCCTTCGATCACCACTTGCAGAGGCAATAAATTGTTTCATAAGCATGTATTCTTTATTAATTCACCATACGGATAGGGGGATAACTGCCACGGTAGCCCGGGAGGGGTGGGGGAAGAGGGACGCACCGGGTGGGGTGGTAGATGAGGGGAGGAGGGAAGGACAAGGCCACACTGCACTTCAAAACTTATTGAATGCCAGCCTTCTGTTGCTTGGGCAGTCCTCTGGGGTGGAGCGGTTGGTTGCCCGGAGCCCCCACCCCAGTGTTCTTGGACATCTGGGTGAGGAGGCTATGGAACTTGGGGAAGAGGGTGGGCGGTTACACAGGGGCAGAAGCGGCGGTCTGTACTCCTGCTGCCTTTCCTGCAGCTCTACCAGATGCCGGAGCATATCAGTTTGATCCCCCAGTAGCCTCAGCATTGCATCCTGCCTCCTGTCATCTTGCTCCTGCCACCTCTCTTCTCCTTCGTCCCTCCTGTCCGCGTGTTCATTTTCTGCTTTCCTGGACTCTGACATTGTTTGCCTCCACACATTCTGCTGAGCTCTTTCAGTGTGGGAGGACTGCATGAGCTCAGAGAACATTTCATCGCAACTGGGTTTTTTTTCGCCTTCTTATCTGCACTAGCCTCTGGGACGGAAATGATGGGGGGAACGTTTAAACACTTGCAGCTGCGGGAGGAAAAAAAGGGAGAGTATATTTAAAAAGACCCATTTTAGAGAACAATGGGTAGACTCTTTCACGGTGAACCAAGCTGTTAACATTACATAGCATATGTGCTTTCAGTACAAGATCACATTTTGCCTCTTATATTGAGGGCCTGCCGGTTTGGTGTGAGAGATCATACACACAGGGCCGGGCAACAGAATTCGGCTTGCAGGCAGCCATGGTAAGCCACAGTCTTTCAGCTTCTTCAACCTTCATAACGTGGGAATGGTTTCAAACAGCAGCGCTCTCCGTTCCCACACCAAGCACCCATTGGGTTGGCCATTTAAAAGGAGAGGCTATACTGGCCGCGAATGCATCCCAAGTCTTCAGGGCAAATTAATCATTAAATACACTTGCTTTTAAACCATGCATTATATTTACAAAGGTATACTCACCAGAGGTGCCATCTCCGGCTTCATGGTCTGTGAGCCCGCCTTGGGAGGGTATTGGCTTCAGGGTGATAAACAGTTCCTGGCTGTCGGGGAGAATGGTTTCTTCACTTGCATGCTGTGGGCTGTCCTCCTCCTCCTCCTCCACCTCATCTTCCTCGTCCCCAAAATCCTCATCCCTGTTGCATGAGACTCCCCCCTTGCAGGTGTCCACAGACAGGGGTGGGGTAGTGGTAGGGCCCCTCCCTAGAATTGCATGCAGCTCATCATAGAAGCAGCATGTCTGGGGCTCTGACATGGAGCGGCCGTTTGCCTCTTTGTTTTTTTGGTAGGCCTGCCTGAGCTCCTTAATTTTCATGCGGCACTGCTGCGGGTCCCCGTTGTAGCCTCTGTCCATCATGCCCTTGGAGATTTTTTCAAATATTTTGGCATTTCGTCTTTTGGAACGGAGTTCTGATAGCACGGATTTGTCTCCCCAAACAGCGATCAGATCCAGTACCTCCTGTTCAGTCCATGCTGGAGCTCTTTAGCAATTCTGGGACTGCATGGTCACCTGTGCTGATGAGCTCGCCACGCTGGCCAAACAGGAAATGAAATTCAGAAGTTCCCGGGGCTTTTGCTATGTACCTAGCTAGTGCATCTGAGTTGAAAGTGCTGTCCAAAGCGGTCACAATGGAGCACTTTGGGATAACTCCCGGAAGTACATACCATCAAATTGTGTCCACAGTACCCCAAATTTGACCCGGCGATGTCGATTTCAGTGCTAATCCCCTCGTCAGGGAGGAGTACAGAAATCAATTTTAAGAGACCTTTAAATTGACAAAAATGGCTTTGTGTGGATGGGTGCAGGGTTAAATTGATCTAACGCTGCTAAATTCGACCTAAACTTGTAGTGTAGACCAGGGCTAAGAGCGGAGAGAAGTATTAGGGGGAGACTGGGATCGGATGAAAAAGGAACTACAGAGAGTGGGACTAGAATGCTTGGCAGAGCACAGCAGAGGGCTGTTGAATGCCTCTGACATTTAAAAAAAATGTACGACCCATTGGCAGCCATGAAAAAAAATAGTATGTACTTTTTTTACTCTATGCAAAGAAGGCTCAAATCAAGGCACTAGATTCACAAGGATTATTTCTGGTGGCTAAAACTTTACAAACAAAATGTGCCACCTTAAGAAATAAAAGTAAAAAGCTTAAAAAGCAGATAAAAGTTATAGAAAAAAGCTAAATGAGAAAAATTCCTAAAAGGTCAGAAAGAAAATGTCTATTGTCTATTTGCATAAATCCAAAGTAAATAGCAACCATCCTTCATGGACTGTATTTAATGTAGGACAGCTTTGCAGGTAAAGTGTACTGAGTTAAAAGGTAAGTGCAAAAACAATAAATAAGCTTATTGCCACCAAAAGAGTTTGCCTGAGAAACGTGTCACTTTAAAATAAAAAGTTAAAAAAAGCATTTGCACAAATGAACACTGCAGAGTTTGGAGGTAAACAGTTGCGGGTTGTGGAATAGTCCCGTTGTGGTTGGGAAGGGATCTAATTGGGGGGTTAAGGGAGGTGAGGATGTGGCTGGTTTTATGGGAATCTAGGGTTGTGGAAATGTTAAAGTTAAATGGAACCCACTTATGGCAGTATAATAATAAAACCCTTCATAATAAAACAAATGATGCAAAGGGAAGGTCTGGTGGTGACAACTTCCACCACTATGTGCTTCATCCCCCAAGAAGCCATTAAAGACCTTTTGAGAAAAATGGCCTATCTTGAGAAATGTGTCCGTAAATAATCGATTGTGCTCTAAATACAAAACGCACAATTCCAATTTATACTATATTATATAGCTAATATAACAAATTAAAAGTAAAAGTTAAATTGTAAAAGAAGTGTGCATTTCTATGGAATATGCAGTGTGTACAGTTTAAAAAGGTAACAAAAATGTAAATAAAACATACTACTTAATTAAAATTCAACAGACTACAAAGAAAAGCCACAATAAGTTGTTTTCTTTTTCAAATAGCTGTGTGCTTTAAAAGCAAAAACCAACCCAGCACAAATAAATCAATCAGTAAATATAAAAAATAAAGCTATTAATCCTATTAAAAAGTGCCATCCAAATTCTGTTTTAACCAGTTATTAATTGTGAATAATAAAGCTACTTTAAATAGTTCAGTGGCCATTCAAAAAACCTGACAAAACCACTAATCATTAAAATCCTATCCAAAAGTTCTGTTTAATTGTAGTGTAAAATAAATGTTACTAAGAAAACAAAAAACTAGAGTAAAATTTTGTAAATAAATAAAAAGATTAAAATGTCCTAAACTAAAACCAAGTCCAAATAATTTAGGGTTAAAATGTATTAAAAACATTGTACACAAATGTTCAATTGATTGTGTCAGTGTTAGGAAATTTTATCAGTCTGCAGTTACTTTAAAAATTGTGTCCACTAAAATTTGGTAAAATATAGTTAAAAACTGCCTTTTTTTTAAACGTTCTAGACAAAAATGCTACTTTAAAATGCACAAAACTGCCAAGGTAAGGGGCAACTACACTGAAAAAAGTGTACAGAATTAGCACAAAAAATGGAACAATTTAAAAGTAGTATGTTACTCCAAAACCAAGCTGACATAAAAATGCTGTTAAAACATACCCAAGCATTTCAGTAAAAAAAATAGCAGCAAAAGTACAGCATCCATTAAATTAAGTAAAACCAAAACAATTAATAGAACTTCAACTGTATATAATATACATAGTTGTAATTGCTTTTTAAAGGTACTGTATAGCATTAAGTCAGTGTGGTCTAATAATATCATGTATCGTATGTAAATGATACATGCTGTACAATGTAAAAGCAGCCTTAAGTGATACGAAGCAAGAAAATGTGCCCTCTTATCACCACAGAAAAGATTGCATCTGGAGATGACAGGTTTATTTTACAATGTCCAGCAGCAATGAAGGAAAATGGAGAGAAATGCTCCATGCAAGCCACTTATCACACTGGGAAGAGCCTTAGGTGAAAAGCTGGACAAAGTGATTCTTACATCAACTTGATACTTGACATGGAACAAAGGATCCAATAAGGATGCATAGCACATAAAATACAAGATGAATAAGTCAACCTATTCCAACTCCTTTGTAAACAGGAAGGATATTGAGCTCATCTTAATGTATTCTTAGCTTATTTTTTCTTTATACTATTTAAGTTTGCCTCAGAAGGTGACTTTTCACAAACACGCATAATAATAGAACAAAGGCCTCATGAATGCCATCATTTTATGGCTGCAGAATTTATCCTTAGAGGCAGCTGAAAATTTTGGCCACAGAAATTTCACCCCCTGGAAATTCACCCTCTAGCTTTTCAGTCTTTAGCACTTAGTCGGAACATTTTGTTAAAAACAATATTTTCCCTGGTTGCATTTTCCTCCTCCACAAGGAGGAGTCCAGTTTTCAGTGTACATGCTCCTGGCAAGTGCCAAACTTGAGTCTTGAAGAGCAGGAGCTTCTTGGGCAGTTTTCTTTGATTAGGACAAAACAGCTTGGAGGTCCTTCTCCTTCCCTCAAAGAAAGAAATCACGAACTATTCAATAACCATTCCCACCTAGACCTCTCCCCTTTCACCTATTCTCTCTTCTTACACTTCTTCTCATTGCTGCCCCCTAGCACATAGAAAATGGAAATACATAATTAATACTATTATATAGTCACTGGATCCTGTCTTAAGCAACCACTTGAGTGGCTGTTCAACAGAAAAGGTCTAATAAAGGTGAATAATTATTTTCAGTCTTAATGGGGATTTTTTAGGGTCATCTGAAGACAGGAAGTTGCAGAATAGTAGTCTCTAGTTTAACTAATTCCATTTTAAAAACACTTGCAGTAGTTTGAGATGCATACACAAATTCAGAATTTCCATCATGCCAAAAAATTCAGCTTGTGTACTGCAGAAGTCCTGGGGCCTTTGCACAGAATACACAGGGATTTAAGAATAAGCCTTTGTACTCTCAGAGATATCTACTTAACTATAATTCCATAAATTAATTCTGCTGCCAACTACAGGAGTATGGCCTTTTCTCTGCAATTTAATTATATGTCATTCTTAATGTGATAAACATTCATGTGACTTTTTTTTAAACTTCCTCACACATCTCATGTTGCTTCCTTCCTTCCTTTGATAATCTGTCTCCTCTCAGACAGCTCATTACCCTCCTCCAAAAAAACAGACTGGAAATTCAAGTTCATTGGCAGACCTTGTATTCATACAACATGTTCAGCTTTCAAGGTGAGATATCATCTTATTCTACTTCAAGATTCAGAGAGAGAGAGAGAGAGAAAAGATGAGACAGAACAAAAGCATCTTTATCCATTATGATTTATTCTCTACAATACTTCATTAGAGGATAGAGTTCAATGATTTACACTCAGAAGTTATATAGCTAGGAGGCAACCAAGTGTAATACAAATAATTGGTCTGACATCTCTGCACTGAATGTCAAAAGAAGTCTCCTTGCTTTAAGGAAATAAAATAAAATTAACCAAAAAATGAAACATGTAGGTTCCAGAAATACAAACAGAAAACAGCACTACGTCTGTGAAGATTGCAGATGTTAACGTATTACGAAAAACAGGTAATCCTGTCCCAAAGTTAAAATGAACTTTCAGGATTTCTTAGACTTTTTTGTTCTTATAAACTGTAGCTATATGTGATATTTTGACCATAAAACTTTTCAGACTGAAATGGCCTCTATAGAGATTGGATGTTTAATATTATGAAAATTTTTAAGAACCTCACAGTGGAAACATTCCAACACTGACATCTCCAGTGATCAAAGACATTCTCCTGTAGTTACTGTAAAACAAGACAATGCATAATTGCAGCAAGGTAACTTCCCAGTGATGGTTATCATGAGAATAAACCCTTCTGGACCAAAAGGCATTCAGCTAAGGATGAGCAAAATCCAAACCATCTGACTATTGCTGGGACCCTCTAAAGAGGGGATTTTACCTGCTATCCAGCTGAGTTCTAAAGCAACTGAAGGGAACCCTGCAGAGATTATCTTTAATCCTAGTGGTCAACATTTATTTTGGTTGCCCACTTCTTGTTAGGCAACTGAAAGGCCGTATGTTTCCTTTCAGACTGGTCTCATCCTTATGCATACCTGTCATCTAATGATCCAGAAAAGGGATTATTTCCTGAGAACCACTGTCCCTGCCAGAGATTTTTCTGAGATGATGTGATTACTGGCATGCTTTTCAATTGATTTCTAACTGGACCCCACTTGGGACTGATTCGGAGAGTGCCCAGTTCTCAGACAGCAGACTGGTATTTCTTGAGTCTGCTTGCTCTTCCACTCACAGCACCAAGATAAGAACACAGTCCATCTTTAACAGAGGCATTTTTATTTATAGACTGGGTGGGGGGGATGGAAGTGGGAGGGGTAAGGCTTCCCCACTCCCGAGCCATTCAGCCCACTTCAATCTAATGCAACCAGGTCACTCAGTCCTAAAGTTCTGTTCTTAAAATGGCAGCTAACCCACTCCCTCTTCTATTAAAATTCAATCCAATCCAGAGAACACAATACACTGTTAAAGACACAGATCAGGGCAAACATTTGAAAAAGAAACTATAGAGTCGTGTAACCAGGCACTATACGCCTGCATGACCTGTCTCGCTAGTGTGCCCAGGGGTGAACAGCCTGGCACTACATACCTGCATGATCAGTCTCACTGAGCATGCTCAGGGGTGAAGTTTTAGCACCAATTGTTTTGTTTTTTAAATCTTTAAAAATCAAATTATAACATAGAACACTTGAACAGTAATGAGTGTAGCCCTATGTATCAGTACTGATTGATGGTGGAGGTGAATGGTATGTCCAGACCGGACCCTGCCCCCTTCCCCATCAGTTCACGGCACCTAGGAGAGTAATTACAAATCACTCTAGTTTGTAACAAGACTGATTTATTCTCAGCAGCAGGAAATCGTGAAACAATCCCTTCATCTTCAAACTTGTTTCATCTACATCACAAGGGAAATGTGGCAATTCATAAGAATGACCCAGTACAGAAGCAAGGCTGGGACGATATTGCACAGATATCCAAAATAGGACCCCCTCCTTTTCCTCACATCTACATTTCCCCAAGAGCAGCACAACATGACACTGACAAGCAAAACTGCAGGGTTTTGTTCACTTCTTCAGAGGAATTAGAAGGAACAGCATGCACAGTTTTGAGGTTTCTTACAGACCCACTTCCCACATAAGGAGAGAACATGTGTAAATTTCTGGCTGGGAATATCAGACTGTTTAAAAAGCCAGCATTACCACACATTTTAGAGGATATATGCAATCAAATATCCATTAGTCCATTATGTTCTTAATCTGTGTTTTCTTTGACCATCCTTGCCTATTACCAAGATATTTGTAAGAAGCTTGTATAATCATTTTACAGTCCCTGATGATTAATTTAGAGGTGCCATAATCCAGTATTGAGGACATCATTCAGTGACTTGGGTAGGAGGAGTATGCAGACTGGATAAGATGCTTCCATTTAGTGGCAAATATCTTGTGTAATCAGCAGCGATGGGTGAGGAAATACAAAATGCACAGGAATTTAATAGGGTTTGAGTAAAACTGATATTTAAAAAAAAATTGCTTGGTGTGGCAATGACTAAATTGTGTTAGACAATGACTTACAAGCTAACCTACATAGCTTTACTCTGTAGACCTGCCTTGAACTGGAACATCAACAACTCTCATATCAGATCAATAGTCACCCTAGAGAAAGTGGCTGTCCTGTTGAAAGGAATGTCTCCGAGAGTGCTTGCTTGACTTAAACAACTTTCAAGCACTAGATTCATTTGTATGACTGCAATCAATGCCCTGCAAGAGCCCCCTCCCATTCCCCAATCCATCGTAGGTTCTACCACCAGTGTCTAAGGCAGTAAGGAAGCCTAGTTGTAATTGAGAGGAGATCTTCCAGGCAGACTCAAGTACCTCACCATTTCTGTTCAATAGCAGGCTACATCATAAAACACGGTTTAAACCAGAAAACTGAATATGAACCAGAAGAAGAGGGCTGGAGAATTCAACTGACAGTGGAATCTGAGAATTAAAGCCTTCTGGGGTTTAAGCAATGGTTTCATTTGTAATACCATCCAAAGGGTGTTCACATCTTTAAATGGTTTCCATCCAGGAGGAGGGGGTGCTATCCAGATGTTCAACCCTCCCCTTAACATGATGTCCACCTGTGATGTTTGGGGACTGTAATCAGCTCTTGATACACAACAAATACCAGAGATTAAAAAAAGAATTTAAAATAACCTAAAAATGTTTTGTTGGACTCCGTTGCCCAGACTGCCAGAGGAACGCTCCTACTTGATCTGGGGGGCTTTCATAATTAACTATTCAAGTTTCCAGAACGTAGGACATACAAGGACAGAGCAATCTGAAGTGGCACTTTCACTCCCAGGGGTCTTCTGCACCTCACTGCAATTCCTAGTCATGGAGCCCCAATCCAACTAAACCCCCATTTTGAGGGAAGGCTGAGATAAGGCTTGGGCCCCTGAAGTTCTGTCACACTCACATCATTCCCCCCAGGTCAGCTGGAAGGCAGACTTGGCAACGGAAGCTAGCATCATAAAATGGTGCAGTAATAGAAGTAACTGGACCAAGAAGAGGAGGCATCTGCCCCAATGATGTCATAGCCGTTGGTGGCAACTGGGGGGCGGGACTGGTCATGCAGCCGTGTGTCAGGAGTAATGATTGTAGAGGGGTGGGGCATGAAGAGTGCCATTCTGGAAACAATGCTGACGGGAAGCCATATATTCTGCATAACTGATTGTCACCTTCTCACTGCGGTACCTGGGAGGAAACAGGAAATAACAGGAAGTAACTACAGTACAATATTCATCAGCAAAAATATCACGTGTGTACTTATTATCTTCACTTAAGTAGCATCACAACGGTTGAGCAACCTCACACAGAGCAAGATGGGCTCCGTGCCTGAAAAAATATAAGTTATGAAATTAGAGTGAAAGACTGAAGAAGTGCTTCATCCATCCTATAAGCAATGCCCAACATTTTTTCAAAGTTGGGAGCCTAAAATCAGGTTCCTAAACAAATATTTAGACACATGATCAACATGACCAGATTTTTAACGGTGAGACCTCTCAGATATCAATGAGTACTCATCACCTTTGAGAATCAGGCTACTTTGATGCAGGTACCTATGAATTTAGGTACCTAACTTAAGTCATCCAAGCATGTAAGTTTTGGCCCATGATTCAAGAGAGGACACCAGTGACCTGTGCTAGTTTAGCACCAGTGACTGACAAAGATATTTGTTGCCTATAAACAGAATACTGTTTATATCAGACCACGCAAGTCCTTCTAGATAGCTCACTTTTCCACACACATTAGGTGTTTTAGCATCACATATTTCAACATCAGAGCCTGACCTGAGACAATCATAGTTACACATTTCAGGAAGTGGTAGTCCGGGACACTGGCAACAAGCTGCTAGTTTGCATTCGTTATGCATGTTTGCTTTGAGAAAAGCCATAAGCAGAGGAGTTAAACTTTCAGGGAAACAGTAGAATGTATTTTCAAGTGTTATTCACCCCCGGTGTGAATTTAATTTTTAATATACTTGAAACATTTATGAAATGACTAATAAAGCTTCAAAGTAAAGGAGGGTTTCCTGATGAGTGTACATAGCTACTCTATGTTCCACCATCAGAATCCAAAAAATCTGAGGGTCCATTTTGGGAAACTTGTGAATTTCTACAACAGATAAGGGTTTGCTTCCATCCACAGCATTTTACATATGTACACAACAGCTGAAGGCAAGTCCATATTATCCCTGGTGTTAATGAATCTTCATCCAATCCCTTCCTCTGTTACTATAGCACATTTCTACTTCCTTGCTCTAGGGAGAAGGGCTGACAAGAAGCAGAATGTCCCCATTTTTACCCAAAACAACCATATCCTGCAGACACTGCTTCCTCCTAGCAGACACAAAGGGAATACAACCAACAGTGCAGTTGGGAGCATGGATAGGTGGGCAAGCCTGAAAACCAGCCTACTTTAAGGCTGGTTCTACTGTAAAAGAGCTTTACCTTCCTTACAGATATGCCATCCTATTGAGTAATATATGGACCAAAAAACCTTCAAAAACAGACTCCAACAAGAAACTGCTGAATTAGAATTAATTTGCAAACTAGACATGATTAAATTAGGCTTGAATAAAGACTGGAAGTGGATGGGTCATTACACAAAGTAGTCAAGTATCAGGGGGTAGCCGTGTTAGTCTGTATGTACAAAAACAACAAGGAGTCTGGCGGCACCTTAAAGACTAACAGATTTATTTGGGCATAAGCTTTCGTGGGTAAAAACCTCACTTCTTCAGATGCAACACAAAATAGAACTATTCCCCCTACTGTTACTCACGCCTTCTAGTCAATTGTTGGAAATGGGCCATCCTGTTTATCACTACAAAAGTTTTTTTTTCTCCTGCTGACAATAGCCCACCGTAACTGATTACACTGCTCTACAGCCAAAATGCTTCTGAAATAAATGTAGTCAAACTTTACTAATTCTGGGTCACTGAGAACGAAAATGATGCTTAAAATTGTTGATTGACTCTAGTTTTCAAAATATGCTATTGGGTCAGTATATAAGACCCTTGACTTGGGAATGGCGGAGGATAAGTGAGTTATAAAGGGAAGGGATCTCAATTTAAACCAGAAATGACTAAAATACATCTTTGACTGGATCTATGAATAAATCTATGACTGGGTTTGGACAGTACTTGCTTTTTAGGCAAAACAATGAATGATGCAATCTGAAGCTGGTATTGCATCATACATTATATGAATTGCATCATGTTATTCCTAGAAGTCACGGATGATGCAATCATAATGAAGCTTACATCACTCTGCTGAATAAATTGCCCTATATCAACTCTAGAAATCATACAGTGTTGTGCTCTCTTATTTGTCACTGTTTGATTTTGCAAAGGGACACATTTCTGTTTAGCCAAAGTGAGCAGAGATGCCTCGTACTTGTGTGAACAATGCAGATAACTTCTGCTATGTTTGTGGTGAAGTGACTTTTGCATCACAAAAGCGCAGTATAACCACTATGGTTAAGAAAGCCTATCACCTTTATTTTGGCTGCAAAATTGGAGATCAGGACAAGAGGTGGGCCCCACACATACGCTGCAACACTTGTGCAACAAATCTTTGCCAGTGGTTGAACAGGAAAAGGAAATTATGCCTTTTGCAATGCCAATGATTTGGAGAGAGCCAACAGATCATACCAGCAATTTTTACTTCTGCATGGTGCCTCCAGTTGGGAAAGGTGTGTCAAAGAAGAAAAAGTGGACTGTGCATTATCCAAACATTCCATCAGCTATACACCCAGTACCTCACGGAGAAGGACTGCCGGTTCCTGATGCACCAGAATCATTCTCACTTGAGTCAGACGAGGAAGAGGATGAAACTTCTGGTCCTGAACCATCAATGTCACAGGACCCACATTTTCTCCCATCCTCCTCCTCTGAACCACACCTCATAACACAAGGTGAACTGAATAACCTTGTCAGGGATTGGAACTACCCAAGAGTAAGGCAGAGCTGTTGGGCTCCAGACTACAGCAGTGGAATCTCCTGGCAGGTGATGTTAGGGTTTCCATGTTCCGTGACCGTCAAAAGGGTCTTGTCCCATTCGTCTTCATGGAAGGTGATCTTGTAGCCTGTAACAACATCGATAGTGTGATGGCAGCCCTCGTTCACGATCCAGATGAGTGGAGACTGGTCACTGATTCATCGAAGATGAGTCTTAAAGCTGTTTTACTGCATAATGGCAATGTTTTGCCATCAATTCCAGTTGGTCATGCAGTCCATATGAAGGAAACCTATGACAACATGAAACAACTTTTGAGGTGCATAAACTAGGACCAATATCAGTGGCAGCTTTGTGGCGATTTGAAGGTTGTTGCTCTCTTGCTTGGTCTGCAGACTGGATACACAAAGTACTGCTGTTTTCTCTGTGAATGAGATAGTCGTGCAAGAGATTCCCACCACATCAAGAAAGATTGGCCACTCCGACAGTCATTGGAGCCTGGGAGGAAAAGTGTTCAGCATCCCCCACGTGTTCAATCAAGGAAGATTTTGTTACCACCCTTACATATCAAGCTGGGTCTGATGAAGAACTTTGTCAAGGCCATTGACAAAACACAAGCAGCTTTCAAGTACCTCCGTGGAAAATTTCCAAGGTTAAGTGAAGCTAAGATAAAGGAAGGTGTCTTTGTTGGTCCTCAGATTCGTGAACTTCTTCGAGATGATGCATTTGACCATGCACTGCGTGGCAAGGAAAAGATGGCATGGAAAGCCTTCCAGTTAGTGGCAATAAATTTTCTCGGAAACAACAAGGCAGACAACTACAGGTTGTTGGTGGAAAACCTCCTCAAGACATACAAAAGCCTTGGTTGCAACATGTCACTAAAGATACATTTTTTGCACTCTCATCTAGATTTTTTTCCACCGAACTGCGGAGCAGTGAGCGACGAGCACGGCGAGCGATTTCACCAGGATATTGCAACAATGGAGAAACGCTATCAGGGCAGATGGAACCCATCAATGCTTGCAGACTATTGCTGGACAGTGACAAGAGATGCTCCATTTAATGAATACAAGAGACAAGCCAAGAAGCGCCGAGTAGACACTGAATAGGACTAAACTATGCACAGAATAGTTTTTTGCCTTTTTTTTCATAATAAATTTTATTTATATAACCCTTTTGCTGATTTTTAAAGTATTACATAAACAGGACAGGTGAAATATTATCATGTAAAGCAACCATAAACACATGAAAAGACCTAGGTTTACAATTTATGATTAAAACTCTACTATCTACACAATATACATAAACATAAAATGTAAAAACTTAAATATCTTAGAAACAGTAGCCAGTTGTTTTAACTGTCATATTTGAATTCAGCACATCGAAATACATAATAAATAGCACATTTTATCTCTGAAGTAGACGACTTCTCAAAAATTGTAGACCAGAGTTACGCTCGTTATAGTTGGTATGGCAACACCCATTTTTTCATGTTGTGTGTATATATACACACACACATATAATCTTCCTACTGTATTTTCCACTGCATGCATCCAATGAAGTGGGTTTTAACCCATGAAAGCTTATGCTTAAATACATTTGTTAGAATCTAAGTGCCACAAGTATTCCTCGTTCTTTTTGCATCTACCTTATGTTAGCTTAGTGACTTCTACTTCTTTTAATCTTTCACCTTGATAAATGTCAAGTAAATTTAGAGGCGGTAAAATTTCATTTGGAATTTGCTCACTTGCAGGTGCCCAGCTCCATAACTTCTGCATGAACTGAACATGTTATACTGTGTTGCAATATAAACTCTCTACCTCATGTATAACATTTACGATGCTGGCCTTCAACCTACACCTCTCATCTGAACGTGGCATGTCAATATTGGTATCAAAGGCAAGCAGAAAACGGATTGTTTTTGAAACCAATAATATACTATCTGATTAAGTTAAAACTACAAAGCTGTTAGCTTACCTGGTGAGTTTAATTGTTTTCCTAAAGTCATTGGTAATCGGAGCCTTAAATCCACCTTTCCTGAGCAAGGAGTCTATGGTCTGGATCTGATCCCAGTCTGTTGAGAAGTAACAGCAAGGGGGATTATTATTTTAGTATACAGCCGCATTGTAAAGAAAAGGAAGAGACAAACAGGGCTGTAGAAAACCAGAAAAACCAGTGCTGACAAAAAACGGAACATACAGCAGGTTACAGACTGAGCCTTATAAACACACTGAGTGAGTTGGACATGCATGGTCTCATACTTGCACACTTATCTACACACACTCCAACCCTTCTAAAATCCTAGGGGAACTGTAACTCCTGTAATATAGCAGCTTAGTGTTCTTCTGGGAAGGTCTCCGCCCTGCTACTGCTGCATGGACCGCTGACCCATTTCTCCATGCTCAAGTTTAGTTGTCTAAATCTTAAAATATACCTAGCTCTTATAGAGTTGAATTTGGATCAGCCTGATGGTCTAGTGACAACACAGTTCACTGCTGTGTGAGAGATCAGAATTAAAATTCCTACCTTGGTCTTTTACCCCAGGGCCAGCAGGATGTGACAACTCAACTCTGCAATGTGGAGGAAAGGAGGCAATATTTTGTGCAGTTACAATGGTGGCCATTGCTAGTTGAGTGGGAATTGTGCTCAAAGGGTGCCTGGCTCCTGCCCTCTCTAGAGGAGCTACATTAGCAAGAATGAAGAGAAAGTCTCTCTCCTGTTGGAGTGCTGGTGCTGTGTTGCCTGCAGATATCCTTGGTGGTGGGAGAAACATGAAAGAGGAAACATGCAACGCTGAATAAACCTGAAAGGTCCAAACTTCAAGATCCGCCACTGCTTAAGTCCGGGATCCTTTTCACCCTAAAGGACTCAATTGTGTGTGTACATGGGAGGGGAAGAAGGGCCAGATGAAAGCCAGACAGCAGTGGTGTAGAGTGTCTATTAGCCACATGATGTTTGGTATTTGTGGCTCTAGTGGAAGGCCTTTCACAGCTATTGCAATCTAGACCCACAATCCTTAACTTTAAATATGCCATTTCTGTGACAAGATGAACTGCCATATATGGCAGCCATCTGAAACCCACCTTGTTCCTTAGCAACCTCAGGTAAGTACGTGGCTGTACGTTTGACACCTTTCTCATTGATGAACTCTATTCTGATCCCATGGATCCCAACCTACAAATGGAAATGAAAAGCCAAGTGAGAGGTATTTGCTGGGATTGAATCCCTGACTGACTTATCTTCATCAAAGCACAATGCATCACTGCGCCAGTCTGACCACATTCCTGCCATGGTAAAGGACCTTCTCTCTCTCCCAGGCCAGCCTAACCAAAGGCTTCCCCAGATGGGCAAATGGCCCCCTGCCTCTTCTTCCAGGCCAGCACAACCAATCTTCCTGCCTCCTCTCCTGGGCCAAACTTGGCCACAGACTTCTAACAGGGCAAAGAGCTTCCCATCTCCTCTCCTGGGCCAGCCAGGCCATGAGTTCCTGTAGAGGAAGAGTCACACCAGCAGACTACACCCACAAGCCACAAACTTTGGCAAGTCCCTCTTCTTTATTTCTCCTTATAAAATGAATGCATTTCCATGTACTGTCTCCCTAGCATTCTGGCACCGATTGGCTCCTTAGGACCTAAACGATATCTTCCTCTAATCCCTAATGTCCTCATATTCCACCAAATTGTCTCTAGATTCTCATAAAACCAGCCACATCCTCACCTCCCTTAACCCCCCAATTAGATCCCTTCCCAACCACAACAGGACTATTCATCCATCACTTAACTGGTCTCTTTCCTGTCTCCTCTTGTTTTCCATCCCCAGTTCCTCTGAGCCCAGTTATAACATCCATACACCCTTGTAATGAAGGAGACACATTACCATGTACTAACCCGAACCCGAATGGAACGAGAGAGTGATGCAGAGTTCCAAATGCACCTGTTCTCACCTCCCAGTCCAGGTAGTCACTGGCATCCTCAAAGTTAGTGAGGAGGGAGACAGAGCAGAAAAGTTTAGGCAGCTCCTCACGGGTCAGGGGGGGAAATCGGCTGTCCTTAAGTGCACTACAGAGGGACAGAAACACATGGCCTAAAACCAACACTGCATCAACATTTCAGACACACACAGAGTCATTACATTTAAAACCTGCCTGAGATTACAGAAAAGTTTCTCCAGTCACAAGAGGTGGAGGACATTGTAAGTAATCCTACCCTGTTATCTTCATATTATGTATCCAGAGACCTCAACATGGTTCACTAGAAGATACAACAGAGCCTCTCTGGATTTGTAAAGAAATAGTCGCTTTGGCAAGAGAACTGAAACTGAATTAACCACCAAAACGTGCAGGCTGCGGGCACATTCAGCATGTAAATAAGTTTGAAATTACCTTTAAAAAAATTAAGAGGTCAAGCAAAATCCAGATGTCACAGATAACAGAAGACTCAGCTGTTGCGGAGATGGTCCATAAGGTCCCTGGTATGTCACGTTTTTTCAACTATCGTGCAGTTCTGAACGTTTCTTTTATTATGAAATGTATAAAATTATACAGATTTATAAATCTAATAAAATTTCTCTGATGCGTTGAATCCTCTTTAAAAACAGAGGTCTTTAGCACATTAGGTTGGTCTCAGAATTACTTCATTTTCAGTGTTATTACCTGGTTAATGTGTATTCCCTGAGTCCTGAATGAAGATTCATGGCTGAGAAGGTTCCAATGCAGCCACGAAGCCGCTTGTCTCGCCCAGTCTTCCACGTCACAAAAAGCGGACTGAAAAGGCAAAACAAACACACGCTAGCCTCAAAGAATCCCAGCTTTGGGGGAGACAAGCAAAGTGTGAAAAAGCAAGTGTGTGCTAACTCTGATAAGCACCAGTGTGCCATCAATTACCCAGTAATTTTTGTTAAAGGCATTTCCCACCTCTTTTCAGTATCTGTAGTCAGATCAGTATCTGTCACCTTTTCCCATGAGCAGCAGAGTTGCTTAACCCCATAGGCTGCCTCTCTGTGCAAGTCTCTGAATTCTTGGTATTGTCCACTAGTTTATACACAAATCCACAACAAACTAACATAGGTGAAACAAACACCTATACATTTATAGCATGCCTTTAAAACTGAAGGACGCCAAAGCGCTGCACAAAAAGCACACACTGAGGGTTGTGAAAAAAGCTTTTCTTCAGGGAAAAAACAAACCTAGATTTTTCTGGGTTATGTCCAAGTTCGGACGTCTGGATCAATTCCCCTAGGAAAATTTTTATTCATTACTCCTTTTGCCTATGTTTCATTTGATTTATATTTATGGAGATTCTCTCCTGCTGAACAGACATTCTTGACTGAACAAAAACAAAATACTACATCATCCCACGCTCTTACACAGTTTTATTGCAATTTTTCACACCTTTCCCCCCCCCCCCCCCCAAGAATTTATATGAACATATTTGCAGGGAGTTTTTTTAATTAATTTATTTTTTGGGGGGTGGGGGGTTGATATGAGAAACAGTAGGCTCTAATTTCAATCTGTGAATAAATTAACTCCTAACTTTTTTAGAACAGGAAAATGATGATGAGATTGTCAAGGTTTTCATTATACCTTTCTTGTTTCTCAGTAGGCCCAGATGGGAAGCCTGCAGGGGGAAGAGGAACAGAAATGGGTAGAGTCATTGGTGGC
Organism: Chrysemys picta bellii; assembly: GCF_011386835.1. Lineage (NCBI taxonomy): Eukaryota > Metazoa > Chordata > Testudines > Emydidae > Chrysemys > Chrysemys picta. Next base: position 47,106,261 of record NC_088799.1, on the reverse strand, counting down.
TGGAGAGGAGGTTGTGATTAGTGGGTGGAATAGACTCATTAGCTGTTGGGAGAAGGGAAAGAGTTTTTGAAGGGCTGAGAAGAGGTATAAGGTCATGAACTGTTAGGGGTTTGCTAGAATCTATAAACTTCTAGAAAGTTGGGCAGGGCATCTGATAATGTGGAGCTACACATAAAGCTGGGTAGCTAACCTTATTTTTCCAGGCTTCACAGTATTGAATTCAATCGGTCACTTAATTCTAACCAGAATAAATGAGAAAGGCGTTAAACTAATGTTTCAGAACAAGTGATTAGTTGATACTAAACATCAGTGTACGAATTTCTCAGATTGAATATGTCTAAAGATGAAAAATGGTGGAAGAGAAGAGTATGGACTGAAGTAATGAAAGCAATTTTTCTAAAGAAAAATCTAAACACTGTCAAGAGTTGTGAATGAATAAAGTTAAAAAGGATTCATTCTCATATCAAAAAATGCAGAAAATTGTTTTTTTTTTTTTAAGTTTTCAAAAGGTGCCGTTGGAAGAAACGTTGTCTACTGAAGTGGAAGAGCAGAATCCTGATGAATCTGTTGATCCTCCAAGTGAGACATTTTCAATTACCAAAACCACCATAATGTTTTGCTTAGGGAACAAAAATAAATGAAATTGTGAGCACTTCTCAAGTACAGTCATGTAAACTTCTGATGTACAGGTGTTTAAAACACTATTTAAAATCCAATGAGGAAAGCAACACCCAATAACATCCCTGAGCAACAATGGAATTGCCATATTGGATCAGAGAAGTCAGTCACCATTAGTTCAGTATCCTACCACTGACGGTGGCTAGTACCAGACACAGTTCCAGAGGAAGGAGCAAGAAAGACTCAAGTGGCAATTGTGGAATAATCTGCCCAAACAGGAGGTTGAAAAATTCTTCCACAACCATTAGCACCTGGTTGAATGCAAAGAAACACAGGATTGATGGTTTGAGCAATGCTTGGTGGAACTCTCAGGAGAATGCATCTCTACATTTCCATCCAGCTACTGCATACTGAAACTGGCAACGAGCATGTGGAAAAACATAATACACATTTCACATAACAGACTCTATAGAGAGGTACTAAACTTGCAAAAAGAGATGTCTGAGGAATTTAGCAGACTACAGGCTGATGACCTTGCTGCCACAGACTCAGTGGAAATTTGGCTTGATCTAGTGAATACTGGAACCGCACAAGGACAAATTAAAAAAAATAAATAAATCAGAAACGCTCTGGAACTTTTACTTTTACCTTTACTTAGCTAACATGACACTGATCCCAAAGAGAAAGGTCACAGGTTGAGCCCAGAAAAAGAGGGAGAGGCTCCATGATTGATGGAACATAATTCTGAGTTAGTTCCATCTTTTCTAGGATTGAAATTGAAGATGCATATTTCTACCCCAAATCTATGTTTTCAATGAACTGCATTGTGGCTTTTTTTCATCAATATGATGGAAATATAATCACAGAGGACAGGATAGTTGAATTCAGAATGGTGTCAATTTTTAGAAGACCAGCATACCTGATGCTGTACAGCCAAAATCAATTGTGCATGTTTTTAGTACATTCACATTGCTTTGTTCAAAACTTCTTAAAATAATGCTGATGCTGAAAAAGGATATAATTTGGTAAAAGTATCCTGGTACCAGAGGACAGACAAAATATAGTTAGGCTTCACTAATTAGCAAACTAGGAACTTGATTATGGTATTCTTGTCGGTTTCCTAATTTTTCATTTTATAACAAGGACATCTACTTTACCGTTTGTCTAGCATACCTGTCTGTCCACGTGACCTGGTCACTATTAGTGCATACCTTTGTCTCTTGTCTATACCTCTTAATTATAAGTTAACAGAGTGAAAAGGACACCATTGCAAATTACTTCTGTGTTTTTAGTCTAATTGCTTTGAGCACTTGACACCACTTGGTTTTATATAGTCTATTACACTTCTGTCTCATGCCCCAGCATGGCAACATCATCCCATAGAGGGAACCTATGCCCATGCTCTTCCAAAGGGCCTGAGAGAGAGCGTTTGCTAGTAGCAGCAAAGCCAGGGCTTTGGAGTTGTGCTCCGGAGCAAGCTCCAGGCAAAAACCTGCAACTCCACTGCTCCGCGCTCCAGCTCCAGGCTCCGCTCCAAAGCCCCGGAAGGAATAGCAAGCAAGCACCTGCACTGAGTAAGGGGAAGGAGGAGATAGGCCCACAGATGTGATGTTCTGCTCTTTTTAGGATCTTTATAAGTATCACCTTAGGAACAGAAAAACCCTTATTAAAAAAGAGCAATTTTAAGAACAAGATGTACTATCAAAAACTTGAATTATTTAAAATTAGTCAGCTGAACAGTGCCTTTTAACTCTAAAGTGTTCTGTAACAGAGTTTGTGTGAAAGAGGTTATACAAAATAAAGTTGCATTATTGACTTGGGAATAGACAAAACAATACAGCTCATCTTCCTATTCCAAGCAGCAAGCACCAAACAATGAGCAGATTAATATATACTTTTCTAAAAGAAACCCTGAGATCCCAGGGAATGACAAGGAAATATTTAGATTTGGATATTACCAGCAACTATTTTATAGTCTAGCCTAGACCATTTCTCTGCTCAAATGTATTTATAGTGCATTAGAGTACAGTATGCAGCCAGAATCCTTATGTGATGACAACTGCACAGATACACAACCTATGTCATGTGGATGCCACATATTGATAACTGAATGGGGGTGGAGGCATCCAGTCTATTTAATAAGTCTAACAGGCTTAGCTATTGACAAAGGTGAATGGGTACTTTTACATAAATTTTACATTAATGTAAATTAACATTAAAAATTAAAGCAATTTATTTTTATCCACTTTTGGTGGTGACTCATCTGTGCCACAACCCCTCTTTAAGGAGTCCCACAGAGATGAATTCTCAGCCCACTGTTCTTTTCTATCTGCTTCTTTGTCAGATTTGACACCTGTAATGTCTTGTCATCCATGCGCTCTGCTTGCCTTGACTAAGTAACCTTGGGGTTCCTCTCAACTTCCTCAGCTAAACCTCACAGATGGAAATGCTTGAGGAGTATCCTCACAGAACTAAACCATCTCCTGTCTTTTTCTCTTAGACACCTTCTTTGTTCATAACCTCGGTGTCATCCCTGAATCAGGACTCTCCACCTCGTCTATAGCTGCATATCTGCCTAACACCATCTCCACAACATTGCCCATTTACACCATTACTTTGATTCCTCCAAATCTTCATTATCTCACTGACTATTGCAATTCTCTTGCCCATCCTCTTACACATACAAAGAATCACCATTGTCTCACCCAATCCTCAACCAACTTCAACTGGCTCATCCTTTATTTCAGGATGGACCCCTTGTTTTCAATAACCTTCCACTGACTTGCTTCAACCTACTTCTGACAGAGTCTATTCTCCTACCACTCACCAAGCAGCAGCCTCATCCCTTCACAAAATCAGCACGATAGGCATGAAGGTTGGTTTCACTGCAGTACCTGCCACACGATGTTGGCTCCCTACTCCACCCTCAAACTTACCATCTTATTTTAAATGTCTTCTGAAAAGCTCCATACCACTTCTGTTTCTCTTACTCTATTTTAACCCTTTTGTACAGTTTCCATGAAAGACATTATACAAGTTAAAGCTGCATTGTGCTTTAATGAGGGTGATATTACTGTATAATTAAGTTCTTTCAGTGAGGAATCAAATCACAGTAGAGGGAAGTTGGGATGCTTTATCGTAAACTGGGATTGTACATCTTGGTAAGGGATATATTGCATTATCTAGCCCATTAGATAGGGAGCTGAAGCTTCTGGGTAAGCCTATTGCTCTTCCCACAGAGAGTTTCCAAGCTTAACATTTGCCTTCTATTAGTGTGACAAATGGAAATGTCATTCCCTAAATGCCTACTTATGTCCAAAACAAATCAGATATGAGTTTTACTCCCTACTTATGGTCAATCTTTTTGGTTTTGATTTTAGATCATCCTACAAGCAGCACAATAACCCCCTTGTATTCCTGAACACTAGTTTGCCTGTTTTCCAAAGATCCCTTCTCCCTCCCCACCAAGTCAGAGCCCTGGGTGCTGGACTGTCAGGTTTCTTCCTGCACATACGGGTTTACTCACTAGGGATCATTGGTAAATCGAGGAAGTCGTGGCTGAGGGAAACCATAGAGATGACAGTAGAGTACGTCAAAGCAGTAGCAGCACATCTCTGCTGTCACTACAAGGTTCTTGGTACTGTTGGCAGTTCCGTTAGACCGAGAAAGGGGGCTCAGAGCTCCTGAAGTGGGATTCATTCGAGTAATTGGGGAATTTGCAGGGCCCAAAGTTAAGTCAGATATGTTCTCCCTTCCATTGCTCCCATCTGCATGCTGGTGGTTCTGAAGAGGACCCGAACTTGAGCCGGGCACAGTTGTAGCCTGATTCCCGTGACTGTGTGTTCCACTCCCAGACAATTTGGGTTTCTTTACCCCACAACAGCCTGCTGCCAACTTGGGCTCAAGTGGAGGAACACAGCGTCTTTTTCCCATCCTGATTCAGCACTTGCTGCCTGGAGCACTGCAGAACCCTGGCAAAAAAAGCAATATAAAAGATTGTTACACTAGGTAAAAAAGCAAGAGTGTCTTCCTCTCCCCTATTAAGATATTAGACAGGTTCATTTTTGGGGGGGGAAATGACAGAGCAACACACTTATAGATACAAAACAACACCCAAATCATTGTACAGAGAGTAGGTGTTTCAGTGCAGAGTGGCAGTGTACATAAACCACTATCTCCACCTGATCACACTAATAACATGATTGGCGAGGCTTACTGTATATTTTAAAAATAAAAGTAGGAAAATCAATACAAGAAAAATCATTTGGCCTCCAAGCAGGAAGTGAAATAGAAAAAAAGTGCTAGGACTCTAGTCACATCCCACTTGGCTCCCTTCACTCCCTTGGGGATCATTCTTTCACCTACCGGCTACTGCCTCTCCCTTAATGGCTGTTAGCCCTCCATGTGGTGGGTTCCCCCTCCCCCACTCGCCTAAAGGATGTGGTCCACAGATCTTTTCTCGCAAGTCTCTTGAATGCCAGGCTGTTGGCTTTCCTCCCCTTGATTCAACTCAGGCCTGGTCAATATGTGTCAAGAAGAAAAGGAAACTGCCACCATAAACTGATGTTTTATAAAAAAAAGCCATTACTGCAGACTCCATGCACAGCCACACCAGGACTAGAACCACCAGCTAAAGGAAGCTGATAATGTTTGCACACATCAAGTGCCAGCAATACAGACTCAAACCAGGGCTCATGGATAGGAAAGACTATAGGTGGATATGTACCAGGTAGGGAGTAGCTTTAAGCACAGTGTATACCCAGCATAAGAGAAGGAAATGGAATACCAGCCATGGGGGAGGAGGTAGAATTTACCATGGTCAGAGGATGTGGTGGGGGTGCAGAAGAAAACACTCGTACACTCACAAGATGTAGGGAGGAAAAACTGAGTGCAGGCTCATGCACCCCAGGAAGGAGCAGACTGAATGTAGGCAAAGAGATTGGGCACCTGTGCAAGAGGGTCAGGAAATGATTGATGGTCAGCATGCACAAGGGTGAGGACTGAGTGTGGGGGAATAAGAATCTATGTAGATAAGTACATGGTCCCATCACCATAATATCCAAACATATCAAATTTTAATGTGTTTATCCTCACAACACCCTGTGAGATAGGGAAGTATCAGCCCCAGTTTTCACAATGGGGAACTAAGGCATGGAAAGTCTAAGTGATTTACCCAAGGTCACAAAGGAAGTGTAGCAGAGTCAGAATCAAACCCAGGTCTCTGTTTGACAGGCCAATGCTTTGACCACTGGACCATTCTTCCAATTTCCAAATATTCAAGTGGTGGGTGAAATGAGTGCGCACACACAGGCTGGGAGGAAAAGAACCAATTTGGTACATAGCTGATTAGACTGTTTTTTCAGGGAAATTCCCTTTCCCTCTCCTACAACCAAGAACAATTTAAGTTCTAAAGAGTTATTTTAGCTGCTACAGGACTGTTGTGCTATCCCAAAATGGAACACGATTGGTTCGGGATGTTCGTGAGTTGTTCTCTCTCTCTGTGGACTACTTCTGCTTAAAGTGTTTAATTAAATTGCACAGGTATGTGATGTGTTATCTTTCCCATACAACTAGGCCAATACACCTCCATCCTGACCTGCAACAGCCCAATGTCGCAGTCCAAGTTTGATTTTGAGCAGTGACCACTCATCCTCCCCAATTGCTTTGTGAACAAATGAAGACTAGAGTGATACCAAGATTATTTTCATTTGTGACCTAATCTAGAATTTGACTGAGTAGAGATAAAGGCACTAGCTTTCTTCAAAGCAGGAGCCGCCTTTTAATGTGTTTGTAATGCACCAAGGAGCCTCAATCTGGACACTAGTGTAATACAAATGAACCAAGTCACACCACATAGCTCTCGCTTTATCACTCTTAAATTCACCACATATATACCCTGCCCCATTTACATATTAGACTACATCTTTTGAGAGCACCAGCAAGACTAACAGTGCATGCTCAAGAAACCCTTGTTTCAGAGATTGGGCACTAGAATCTTGGGGTTTCCAGCCATTTAAATAACCTATCCCTTAAAAGCACAACATTTGGTCATCCTGCCACGTTAGTTTATGATGCAGAGTTGACAAAACATGAAAGCACTTTCTGTTTATCCAGGAAGGCAACTTTGGGGTGTTGGCATATTGTTTCTCTCTGTGCTACGAATATAGGTTAGTGCAAAGAAATAGGAGCTTACTATCTTGTTGTATTAGCATGAGGTCATACTTACTGAAAGCAGAAAACTTGTATTGCCAAGAGAGCAGCAGCGTGTGGGGGAAGCTACTTAATATCAGGAATGAATTCTCTTTTCTCAGGTCCCATTCCTATTCCCCAAATCTGAAAGGGAGGATTTCAGGGATTGTGTGTTACAGATAAGGCTGAAGTTATAAAACGGTCATTACATGAAGACAAGAACTGTACAAAAGGATTAATGGAAGCTAGAGACTGGACAGGAGTCCACTCCTAACTACCAGGCCTAGCCGATATATGGGAAGAGATGGATCAGGTGAAGCCGCTAACAAAGGCGGGGTATCTATCAATCACCATGTTCCCTGGACCTCTTGCATATGCTGCTGTCTGGGTATAATATAAACTCATGCAGAAGTCAGCATGCAATGAACAGATGCTTTAGTGGAGGCACTGTTTTTGATACAATATCAGACAGCATTTCACCTTAGTTAAACTCTGCCCTGGACCAGGAACTGCCTTCCCACCCCTCAGGAAAGGGCAAGACAGACATAGAGCAACCAGGTACTTTCAGTAAACTCCAATTACTCTAAATACCCCAAGACATAAAACATGGGGAATCTGCAAGGACTGGCAGGGGTAGGGTGGAGATGGAGCAGGTGACAGTGCACGTGCAGTGAGACAGGCAGGAGGAACTGGCAGGGGAGAAGTTGGCCTGAGAGGCAATATAGCACATGTGGGGGAGGGAAAGAGTTGACTGGGCAAGTGGGGAGGAGGCAGGAAGTGTGGGGGTTTAGGTGGTTGGGAATGATGGGGACAGCAGGTGATCAGTTAGGAGGGCAAGTAGTGGCTAGTGGGGCCTAAGGGAAGGAAGGTGACTGGGCAGGTGATGGGACAAGAGATGACCAGATGGGGAAGAAAGCAAGGTGGCCGGGCGGGGGCAGGAGATGTAAGGCCAAGGGAAAGGAGGTGATAGGGAAGCAAGTGACTGGGGGGTTAGTAAAGGAGATGATAGAACAGCAAGTGATGTAAGGTGGAGGGAAGGAGGAGACAGGGGAGAGGCTGGTTGGGCAGCAGGAGGTGACCAGCTGGGAGGACAAGAAGTGGCCAGTGAGGGCTGGTGGCAGGTAATGGGGCAACTGATGGGGGGGGGGGAGGAGAGAGATGAGAGGGCAGAAGGTGACCGGGGAGGGAGTGGGAAAAATAGGTGACTGGGCAGGTGACCAGGGTGGGAAAGGAGATGACAGGGGAGGGGCTAATGGGGCAGCAGCAGGTGACCAACTGGGAGGGCAGGAAGTGGCCAGCGGGGGCTAGGGGAGGAAGGTGACTGGCCAGGTGATGGGGCAGGAGATGACCGGGGCGGGGGCAGCGAGGCTGCTTCTCGCCAACAGGCGGCGCCCGAGGCCGCTAAACTTTCCGGGACGGGGGCGCGCGGGGCTGCACAGAGACACCCCCCCCGCGTCCCGGCTTAGGGCGGGGATTTAACCTCCACAGCCCCGCGCACCGGGAGGGGGCCCGGCTCCCCCAAGCGCAGAGGCCGCGGTGGGTGGGGGCCTCGCCGGGGACTTTCCCACCTTCTCCTCCGGCCCCGGCGCCGGACGCGGCTTCTCTGCCGTCTCAGCCCAGCCGCCGCCGCTGCCTCCCCTCCGCCGCCTCCTCCCGCTTCATGGAGCCATGGGCTGGGCAGGGGCTCCCCGGAGAAGCGGGCCCGGCGGGGCGGGGGGGGCCGCACAGCGAAGCCGGGGCGAAGAATTCCCCAAGCCGCCGTGCAGAGGGGCTGGAGGACTGGAAGGGAGCGAGGCAGCACCCAGGTCCTCCCCTATCCCAGAAGCCTCCTCCCTGACAGTGAGGTAATAGGGGAAGAATGTGCACAGTCCGCCAACCTCCCATCGGCCCCACGGCCTTGGCCCGACCATAGAGAAGAAGGGATAGTCTTTCACAAAGAAACCATAGATGCCAAATAGGTCCGCTTCGCATCATGTGACCTCACCAGAGGCACGTGACTCTTTTAATACGAATGAGTTAAAATGGCTTTTCCTCCTCCCCATCCAGTGTGAACCGTTGGCTTGGGCCATTGGCTGATGGAAGGGCCTGACTCACGCGGTGTGAATTCTGCTCTTTCATTGGATAATGGACACGGTCGGAGGAGGGCGCGCGTTTGGGGGCGGAGAAGGGCATGCGCACTAGAACTGAGGGTGGGCAGTGGTGTCTGCTCTGAGCTGTATGGGTGGGCGCCTCAGATTCCGCTGTGTAGGCAGGGGCCAGGCCAAGCTCCACGCGACAGCCCCGACTCTAGTATAGACACGGCTGTGCCGCAAAGTGGCGACCTCTGCTAGGTGGTTCATATCTCTGGCGGGGGCCGGCTCGTGCCGGGGCTCGTCTACAGTGACCGCTTCTGACTGGCTGAGCGGAGGCCAGCACGGACATCTCGGAGCGAGCCGTGCCAAAAACGGGGGAGTGGGGGGTGTTGGTGCCGTCTCAACGGCGGCTGGTAGAGGCACAGCAGCGACTGGTGACTGTGTAGCCATTTTGGGGCTCCCTTATTCTTGCTGGTCTTACCACTTGGGCATGCCCATTGGCTACACTACACAATTATGTTGGCCTGTATTACACCGTGTAGCACCGCCTCAGTAATTAAATTGCTTTTGTGCCTGCACCCTATGTTCATAAGAACGGCCATACTGGGTTAAACCAAAGATCCATCTAGCCCAGTAGCCTGTTTTCAAACAGTGGCTGATGCCAGGTGTCCTGGAGGGAATGAACAGAACACTTAATTATCAAGTGATCCATCCCCAACTTCTGGCAAACAGAGACTAGGGACACCATCCAGGCTAATAGCCACTGATGGACTTATCCTCCATGAATTTATCTAGTCCTTTTTTGAACCCAGTTATAGTCTTGGCCTTCACACCTCCTCTAGCAAGGAGTTCCGCAGGTTGAGTGTGTGTTGTGTAAAAAAAATACTTCCTTTTGTTTATTTTAAACCTGCTGCCTATTAATTTAATTTGGTGATCCCTAGTTCATGTGTTATGGAAAGGAGTAAATAACACTTCCTTATTTACTTTCTCAACACCGGTCATGATTTTATTGACCTCAATGATATCCCCCTTCGTCATTTCTTTTCCAAGCTGAAACGTCTGTCTTATTAATCACTCCTCATACAGAAGCCATTCCATACCCCTTATCATTTTTGTTGCCCTTTTCTGAACCTTTTCCAATTCCACTTAGCTGTTTCATTAAGAAAACTCAAAACTAGGGCAGTCGATTAATTGCAGTTAACTCACGCAGTAAACTCAAAAAATCATGATTAAAAAAATTAATCATGATTAATCACACTGTTAAACAATAGATTACCAATTGAAATTTATTAAATATTTTTGGATGTTTTTCTACATTTTCAAATGTATCTATTTCAATTACAGCACAGAATACAAAGTGTACAGTGCTCACTTTATATTATTTTTGATTACAAGCTATTTAGATGCCAGATGTGCTAAAGATTCATATGTCCCTTAATGCTTCAACCACCCTTCCAGAGGATATGCATCCATGCTGATAATGGGTTCTATCTGATAACAATCCAAAGCAGAGTAGACCAATGCATGTTCATTTTCATCATCTGAGTCAGATGCCACCAGCAGAAGTTTGGTTTTCTTTTTTAGTAGCTTGGATTCTGTAGTTTCTGCATCAGAGTGTTGTTCTTTTAAGATGTCTGAAAGCATGCTCCACACCGTGTCCTGATCAGTTTTTGGAAGGCACTTCAGATTCTTAAACCTTGGGTTGAGTGCTCTAGGTGTCAATAGAAATCTCAAATTGCTGCCTTCTTTGCATTTTGTCAAATTTGCAGTGAAAGTGTTCTTAAAACGAATACCATGTGCTGGGTCATCATCCGAGACTGCTATAATATGAAATATATGGCAGAAGGCGGGTAAAACAGAACAGGAGACATACAATTCTCCCCCAAGGAGTTCAGTCACAAATTTAATTAACACATTATTTTTTTAACAAGCATCATCCGCATGGAAGCATGTCCTCTGGATAGCCAAAGCATGAAGAGGCATATGAATCTTAACACATCTGGCATGTAAATATCTTGCGATGCCAGCTACAACAGTGCCATGCAAACTCCTGTTCTCACGTTCCGGTGACACAGTAAACAAGAAGCAGGCAGCATTATCTCCTGTAAATGTAAACAAAATTGTTTCTCGTAGCGATTGGCCGAACAAAAAGTAGGACTGATTGGACTTGTAGGCTCTAAAGTTTTACACTGTTATTTTTGAATGCAGGTTTTTTCTGTACATAATTCTACATTTGTAAGTTCAACCTTCATGATAAAGAGATTGCCCTACAGTACATTAGGTGAATTGAAAAATACTATTTCTTGTTTTTTACAGTGCAAATATTTGTAATAAAAAATAAATATAAAGTAAGCACTGTACACTTTGTATTCTTTGTTGTAATTGAAATAAATATATTTGAAAATGTAGAAAACATCCAAAAATATTTGAATAAATGGTATTGTTATTGTTTAACTGCACGATTAATTGCAATTATTTTTTTCAATAGCTTGACAGCCCTACTCAAAACATCAATTTATTTAGGAATCTGAATAAAAATAGCTTAATAGCACAGTTACACTAATACACTGACTGACCCTCTCACCTTTGAAGATTGGTTCATGTGGGAAGTGTGTGGTTAGATGTTGATAAGTGGGGTGCATCACACTTACAGGTAGAGGCTGTAGGGCATGAAAGCTAGAGTACTTTGAATATAAGGCACTTCCTATGAAGTATAGTGGTGGCAACCCCTAGGTATTGCTATAGGAGAGATGGGAGCATAAAATGGCAAGCCAAAAACTAAATTTTAGTTCTAGTTGGTAACGTTGGGAAAAATCTTTTAATCTCTGCATTCTTTCACCTCACAGCAATGTTGTGAAGAATGAGTGTAGGGTATAGAAAATTTGGAACTGTATGGTAGAAATAAAGAATGTATGGCTTTGCTTTTTCACCCCAGAGAGTTTGACAATATTCAATCCAGAAGCATTTTGGAATTAAAAAATAGGAACACTGAAACACACCCAAAACCATACTTAATTTAGGAACTCCCCAGCGTTTGAAGGAGAAATGGGGCTGTTGGTTTCACAGTTATTTATTAGCTACCTATAAAGAAAGGAGAGTTACTAGTGTTTCCTCTGAAGGAGAGTGAAAGTCTCGAGCTGCAAGTCAGGCAAAATGAATTGACAAAGCTGCGTAGAGAAATCTTACACAAGAATTACTAGCTCTACCAGCACTCCAGACATTGCCCAAAATGTTAAAAATATACATACATTTCTTCAGGTTACCATAAGGGGTAATGTATCCAAAGAGGCAGCAAAATGCTGTGAGGAGGACTGCTGCTGTTTCAAGCAACAACAAAAAATGGTCTGAGCCCAGGTTTTATCTCCAGTACAGCATCCCACCTGCCCAAATTCAGAGAGCTGAGTTCGCTGCATCTGCCAACAAGCATGCAAATCAGTGGCTGGTGTAAATTAGCATAGCTCTGTTGAAGACAATGGAGTGCCATCATTTTGCAGTTACTGAAGGTCTGGCCCAAGATTGAGGCAGAGAAAAGTTAAAGATAGATTTGTCAAGTTACAGGCAAACAAAATTTCAGAACTCTTTTTAAAAATCCTTGAGCACAAATGGCCCTTATCTGCTCCTTGTTACTGCCTAAAAACAGTAGTTTCCTCAGCACTAAACGGACTCTGAAGTTGCCTGTATTTCATTTCAGTGTTTCAGGAATTTCAGCCTTCCATCCAAAAAATGAAGGTCTTGTATATAAATAGATGTATAGTATCAATCTCAATTATTACAGAAACCATTTAGGCTTAGATGATAATGTCCTAGTTGAAAGGATTACATTAAGAATAGCTTTTTGGAATAAAACAGCAAAGCATCTAAGAGCAAGACCTATAAAGCCATAATGTTCATGTAAAAACCATTTCTGATCATGACAAATGATTTGTTCAGAAAGCCATTTTCTGCTGAAGGCTGGCAGTTATCAGCCTGAAAGGGGAATTTAAGCTTGCTCCTGTGGTAGATAAAATTGAGTATTTCAAACCTGTAAAACCTAGGCTCAGCTGAGCAGATTCATTCTTCATTGAGTCTATATTACTTTATGCCAAACAGTGTTTGGACAATATTATGTGCATTTCCCAGCATTCAAGATAGCCCTTTCCTGAACCACAAGCAATAAAACTGATAAGTGAAAGTGATTTGATCCCACAGCTTGCCTTCCACATTTTGTAGTATGAAAAATTAGTTCCTTTATTTCTTTGCAGAATTAAATTTTTACAAGCCTGTAAGTACATATTTTAAAAGTTTTCAATGGTATTTTACTGACGTTTTCACTCTCCTCCCCCCCACTCCTTCCAAAAGTTAAGTTCCACACCACAATTTAAGTTGTTCCATATTAGCCAAAATTACTGTACCATTATCAGAAATGCATTATGGAGATGTATATTTCTTTTTAAATAAAACTAGAGTCAAATCAGAATGAGACTGTTGTCTTGGCAGATGGATCTGAAATATGGTGCATATGAAAAAAGCAGCACGCTCACCTTGTTATAATGAGTTTTATTCATATTCAGTGCTTCCAATCTCTTTATGCTACAGAATGAAATAGCAGCTTTTTTGGACAATTTCAGATGGTCAGAAAAGTACATTGAGTTTCCAGTGACCATTAGCCACCTGAAGATTAGAACTCAAAATGAAAACTAAATTACTTCCCAAAGCAAGGTGGTGTCATGGAAGTTTGTGTGTACTGTGCATAGTTACTCAGCATTAATAACTCTTCATTAGTGGACTAATTTGGCAACCCTTATGGAAACTCAGGATAAAACTGAAAACCACACTTGCACCTATATAGGCTGAAACCCCAATGAACTATCTTTCCTGACAGCAGCAGAAGAGGTAGATTTCTTTTTCCAAAATCCAGCTCCTCATTCCTGCAATGTCTTTCAGGGGATGAGTTTCTTTTAGAGCTTATGGGTTGTGTATTTTCTATAGCATATAAATATACAAACAGCTCAGGTACAAAAGTCTCCAAGTCCTTTATTAAAGTTTTCAGGATGTATGTGGTACATACAATTAACAGCATCACACCAGCTACAAGAAGTACTGTGTTGGAAGAGAAGTACTTCAAAACAAGTATCCGAGAGCACCAACATGGACACACACAACAGATACTACAAAATCACTTTGAAATGGTTCTTTAAAAAAAAAAAATAAAAAAATTGACAGCTAGGACTTCAGAACCAGGAGATTCTAAATGTGGCAGATCTAGTGCAATGGCACTGGTTTAAGGAGGTTACTTCAGACTTTGGAAAGTCAGAAAAACGGAGGGGGGGGGGGGGGGGGAATAGGTAACTGGAAGTGGTGTCATTTTCTATGGTTTGAAAAGCTCCTGGCAGTCTGAGCCAAAACTTTCAGATCAAATTCTTGAGATCTCCTGCAGGAATTCATGGACAAACCTGTAAGTTACCTCTAAACTCTAAAATGAAAAGGGGACTGTCCATCACACACTGCATTACGAGTACCAGTTAGTAGGCACTGACACGTCAGGAAGGTTAAACAAATGTGACTTCAAAGAGTTTAAAAGGGATGAACCTGAGAGAAAAATCTTTGTTCATTATGACAGATCCAGGCCAATCCCTCCAGGTCAATGGGCTCCACACATCCATCTGTGTTCTCTAGAACTCATCCTTTTTAGTCAGATGCTCTACTTCAAAATAAACCCAAAATAAAAAAAAATAAAAAAAAAAAAAGACTGAACAACTCCATTCTGTACACGTTCTCCATTTCCAGAGTCCTTATTCTTCTGGCTCTAGACCTTCTCCTTTCGCTTTAATTTGGACACTTTCTTGACGGTTCCATTCTTGTTTAAGAGCTTCAGAACACGCTCCTTGTGATCCAAGACCTTCAGCATGGAGTCTCGGGCCTCACTGATCTGATCCATCACGAGTTTACACCTCTGCATATTCCCCTGAAATACACACACCACTGTCATTAAGAGCAGAACTCTCTCTCTCTGTCACTTCCAAGTCTGTAAGTCACCTCTGAATAATCACTCTTGAAATAGACTAACATTTTTTCCCCCTTGGTATTCTTACTAACTGCACCATAGCCAGCAATAGAATGAGTTTGTAATTAAGGGTAAAGTAGATATACTGAGCCATCAACTTTTACCTGTATCAGTTCATTTATTCGATGTAAGTCATCATCAGTTGCTGCCTTTTTCTTGGGGATTATCCCTTCCTGCAGGGAGGTGAGGCGCTCATACACGTCATGCTCCAGGTTAGTCTAGAAGACATGAGACCTTAGTGAGAATGCCCATCACTGGAATGCACAACATTCCTCCATATTAAGAAAATTATACACAAACAAGTGAGGCTATTCTGCTCCTCCCTCAGCTACTCATGTTGCTTGTTCATGATGGAGCCTTTGATGTAGTGTTATTCTTCATACTAACATCCTATAAAAGGACTGCTCCACTTCTGAACGAGCATAGATCCTCACCAGTGTGCTCTGACTCTTGCCCCTGAAACAGATGCTTTGAAGAATTCAGAGGAGTACAAATTGCATCCCCACATCTGAATCCAGAGCAGCCCCGATCCTTCTGAAATGCAGAGCTGCTTCCCTTCTTTCCTCAATTCTATTCTGGGAATGCAGAGGTTTGGGGGAATTTGATGCTAGAATGCAGAGCACCTACCTCACCCCGAACCCAAAAGAGAAACATCCAAGAATGTGGAGCAGTGCTGCTTCCTCCTATTAGCAGCACCATCCCAAACAGACTCATCTTCAGATCTGTGCATCAGAGGGAGGGAGTTGCCAGTTTTGAGCATCTGAACAGAATGCATCAGCTTTTATGTCTGGATCCAAACCTCCACCACTCTGAAGTTTCTGAACCACACGCAAAACATTCCCGACAACTGAAGCGCATATGGCCAACTCCCTACAGACCAAACAGTCTGAGATACTCCAGCGTCTGATGTGTTTTTCTAATTCATGATGCTTACAAAACAGCTAATGCTCATCTAGGAGTACTCCTACTTTCCCCATGTTGTAGGAAGCTCAACTGGTAAGCCCCATTCACTTACCAACTGCAGTAACTGTGCTGCGCAGAGATGGACTTTCCAACCTTGCGCACGGCAGGATACTCCTTTCTGATTGGCAATCTCCTGCAGCATAGCCTTCTTCTCTTCTAAAACCAAAGAACACAAATCTGACGTGTCTAACATAGGAACAAAGGACAATTATGATACTGTAAGATTTTTTTCCCCCTCCATATGCTCCAATAAGAACCTAACACAGATCAGTTGGTCAGGACAGCAATATCGACTCATGTACCAGATATCTGAAGATTTCAGACATATGTGGAAGTAGGGGCAGCAGAACTGGGGTGGGGAGGAGGGGTGACGGGACAACAGTAAGGGTTAGTGCTCCCACTATAGACAGTGTGGGGGCTGGTCTATGTTTCTGCCTCTACAATATTTCCTCTGTACCTGCAGAGAAGACAGGGCAGCCCAGCCCTGCTCCTCCTCTTGTCCAACTCCCTCAGTGCTAGGGAGAGGGGGCAGCTGGAGGCAGGGGCTGGAGTGGGGAAGGGGCAGAGTTATGTAATTCTGGGGCTGTGGGAGGGTTGTTTTCCCTTCAGGGCAGGAGCCAGTTGTGTAAAAGCAGCACTCAGGGCAGGGAGCTGGGCAGGCAGCTGCTCTGGGTGCCTGCCCAGACTGCGCTGCTTCCTCAGCCTGCCATCTGGGTGCAGGCTGCTCAGTGGGGGATCCGGACGCGGGGAGATCTAGATGCACAGGGGCTTGTTGGGGGGTTCTGGATGCAACGGCAATAGGACTCTGCAAGGCGGTTAGGACTCAGCACAGGGGGTGTGGATGTTGGTGTCTCAATGGGGTGGGGATCCAGGTGCAGCTGGTTGGAACTTGGTTGGGATCTGCGTGTGGGTGGCTTGTCAGGGTGGTCCAGGTCTAGGGGGAGTGGGGCTTTTTGGGGCGTGTGTGTGTGTCTCTCTCTCTCTCTCAGTGGGAGGGTCTGGATGCATGGGGGTTGGGCGGATGGGGGTGCAGCTCGATGGACAGTGATCCCTCCCCTTTGAGCTGAGGTGCAATGGGTGCAGGAAGTGTGGAGGGGGAGGGAAGAGGAGGAGAGTTTGCAGAGCTTCCTAGAGCCAGGGGAGAAATCTAAGGGTGGGTCTGACACGGCCCCGGATGCCTACAGGGGAAGAGGAAGTCCCGTCCTCCCCAGTCCAGCTGGGACTAGCTGCTGAGCCAGGTACAGGGTAGGAGGCACCAGCTGGTCTTCCCCGGTCCTTCCCCCTGCCCCACAGTGATTTACCTCTCTGCCAGCTGTGTAGGGTCACATGACCGCTCTTGTGGATTCTCTTTGCTTCCCCGTCAGAAAGTCATTTTTCTGTGGGGAAGCAAAGAAATCTGTGGGGACATAAATTCTGTGCATGCGCAGTGGCACAAAATTCCCCCAGAAGTATAATATGATGCTACTTTTGGTGTGTATTACTTCTCTCTGGTGGGTGGAAGGTCAGGCCTGTTTAAGTGTGACTTTCTTCCTCTACTGTCAGAAGGTCTGACAAGAGATAGCATCATTGATAGCTAGTAGAAGTTTTCCTTTAGCTCACATGATGAACATATCTGAACAGGAAACAAGTTCTATTTGCCACATTACAGTTACTTAACTCCTTTGTCTATATGACTACAACCACTCATAAGACACTGTTCCCAGCATTACGTACGGGCAATAGGAAATCCTGTAAAAAAATTAACTGACCTTTCACTCTGACATCACTGTATCTCTGAAAGTGGTGATAGGCAGCTTTCCAGGGGTTGCGATAGTGACGGAGCAGTGTGATAGGGGGTCTTGGACGCACAGGGACGTACCTGACACCTTCTTCATCTAAGAAAGAGCCAAGAGAAACAAGCAGTTTCAACTAGAAGAGACTGGCATTATCTAGTGATTTAAGCAGAAGACCAGGAAGCAGCTCAGGTGCCAATTTCCTCTCTGGGATTGAATGAGTCACTTAACATTTTACAGATGGTGAAACTGAGATGGAACTTGTGAGAAACAGATGTTTTGAAAAGCACAATGGAAGGGCTAACTATTAATTCGTAACTCGGGTTTCTTGTTTAACAGAAGTCTCATTATTTTAGAGGCAGGGAACAAAGGACGCTAATTTGGAGGAAAAGAGAAGAGCAGATATTTGAGCAGAGAAAGCAGTTATCATCAGAGATGCCATTACCTATATACTCTTTTGGAGGAGACTTGCGCTTCTCTGCTTTCACCAGAAGACTTTTGGCAGTGGATTTCTCATCATCAGTGCTATTAGTCTCCATCATGTCTCCTTCCTCTGTGGAGATTACATGCTGCTGCTTCCGGGGCTTTTTCCTTGGGGAGGCACCAGGTGGCAGGTCGTTCGGGGGCATGGAAAGGTTGTTGGCCAGCAACGCAAGAGATGGAGACATGGTATTTGTAGTCAACGGAGGAACTGCTAAGATAGAAACAGAAAGAGAAATGTGTAAGAGCCTGACAGCCAGAAGAGAGAGCAACTTTATGTCAGCTAGTGTGAAAGTGACAAGCTAATACCGTCTAAGTGCTGTCCCAGTGACATCTATCCTGAAAATAATTTCATTTTACTGGGGGAAAGAAGGGGTAATAGAACAGTACGTACTAGCTGTCCAAGGAAAAGGAACTTAAACGTTGTTTGTATGGAGGAGGAAATCTATGCTTAAGGGTTTTTATATCAGTTTTGTATGACTGAAGTCGGATTTTACTGCTCTGCTGTTATCTCAGTCTCGCCTCCTCCCCAAGCATATGGGGTATCCAAACAATTGTACAAGAAAATTCAAGGAACTAGGCTCAATTTTTAAACGGAAGGGGTTCAGTGGCCACTCTGCAAACTCTTACATTTAAGATGGACAGTTCATAGTCACTGGCATTACAATGTCCTCCCCTGCTATGACTAAAACTGATCTCAAACCCATTTATCTAGAAAGAGTCCTTGCTTAGGAATCAACAGGATCCTAATTTTCCATTCCAGTTGTCACTGGGACACCAGCCCATCAGAACTTCATGCCCATTCATGTCACTAAAAACAAGATTCAAACAAGTTTGTAGACTCTGGACTTTCACTGAAATAAAAACAGGAACAAGGGAATCTTTAGGAATTATTTAAAATTACTCCGATGGCAACCCTATGATTGGCATGCTGTACCACTATCCAAGGGAGTTTCATGTTGGTTTTGGTGAAGCCCTTACCATCACTCCCCAAAAAAGGAGTGACTGCAGTTACTTTAATCAGAAGCCTACCTGAGACTGGTCGCATTATGTCCATAGGTTCCACTTCCTCTTTGATTTTTATCTCTGGTGCTGGGGGTCCCAATACTGTGGAGAGGGCCCCACTCATAGTTGATGGAGGTGGAGGAGCAGCTATAATTGTGGTAGAAGTGGCTGGAGCAGCTGGAACTGCTCCTGGAATGGTTGACAGAGGTGCTGTCGGCTGAGAAGGTGGACTAGCTGCTGCAATAATTGTTGGAATGGCAGATGGAGGCTGCTGAGAGGTAGGTGGGACTGCAATGGTGGGCTGCTCGCTGGTTTGATTGGACACTGCCTCCATAGACACAGTGACTGGAGTAGCCATAGAGACATGGATTTCTGGTTTAGGCTTGGCACTAAAACATAAAATCTAGTTAATCCACTCAACATCTTAAGTGCTGCTGCCATGACTTTCTACCGCAGACAAAGTCTGTAAAGTTAATGAACTGAGCTTTGGAGCTAGCTCCTTCAGAAAACCCATTTTTTCCTGCCCCAGTACATGATGTTTACCTCAGTAATGTGGAATACTTTGTGGAATGTTTACCTCAAAATGTTCATCCCTAACTCAGGCCTGGTCTACACTGGGAGGGTGGGGGGAAATCGATTTAAGTTATGCAACTTCAGCTACATGAATAACGTAGCTTAAGTCGACGTACTTAGATCTACTTACTGCGGTGTCTTCACTGCGGTAAGTCGACTGCTGACGATCCCCCGTCGACTCCGCCTGTGCCTCTCACTCCAGTGAAGTACTGGAGTCGACGGGAAAGTGCTCGGCAGTCGATTTATCGCATGCGATAAATCAACTCCTGCTGGATTGATTGCTCCGGAGGTAAGTGTAGACATGCCCTCAGTGACATCCAGATAATTTACACTGATCTCGCAAGTAATCAGGAGATTGATTTCTTGTGCTGTTTCACCAAGAGCGCTTTCTTAGAAGATAGGTTTTAGTATCATTCTCCTTCCCATAATATAAGAAGATAAGAATGGCTATACTGGGTCAGACCAAAGGTCTATATAGCCCAATATCCTGTCTTCTGACAGTGGCCAATGCCAGATGCCCCAGAGGGAATGAACAGAGCAGGTAATCAAGTGATCCATCCCATGTTGCCCATTCCCAGCTTCTGGCAAACAGAGGCTAGGGACACCATCCCTGCCCATCCTGGCTAAAAGCCATTGATATTTTATTTTTATATATATATAAAATCTCATGACTAGATCCAAATTAAAAAAGATAAATCTATGGCAGGGGAGGTGATAGAAAGAGGTGATGACACACGTTCTTCTCGGATCTGGATCATGTAATTGACAAGGCGGTTCTAGCTGAACCCTCTGCAGCAGCATTCATTTCCAAGCATTGTGAACTATGAGCTCTACAACCTTTGCTTTACTTTTAGACAGAATGCCAGGATTTGTTTTCCTTGTGAATTATCAATGGTGATTGCTGAGCCTGTCTTCTATAAGCATAATGATACCAACACTAGTCAACTCCCTTCAGCAGGGAGCTAACAGATACTTAATTGGCTAGCCAAATGGAAAACACTTTAGTAACTGTGAAGAATGAGTTTTCTATTAATCAAACCCAAACAGAAATATTATGAAGGCCTTCCTTTTAAATAAACATTTGATGAAGCAATCCATGTTAAAATAATTAACTTGCCGTGCTCTAAAAGGGTAAATGCAATAAGATATTGATCTGATGAGATCTTTTAAGGGATTAGAATCTTGTGCAAGCACCAGAACAATTACATCAGTTAAAAATACAACTCTGGTGTAATATAGTCATTCCTTTACATTTCTATTTTACTTCACAATGAATTTGTGTCATGTTTACACAACATCTTTTACACACCCTTCTCTCCTTAAACTAAATTCCATTGGCTTTGATCCATTATACAGGAGGTGCTGTCATGGAGTTTGCTGTTTGAAATCCTTACCCAGCAGGTCTGGGTGATCCAGATGTGCTCCGCACAGAGCTCTCCACACGGGTGCTAGCTACTTCAGAAGGCTGAGGGGGAATCAGACTTTTCCGGACTGCCAGTCTGGAAGACACAGATAAGCTTGGAACTGCTGCCGCTCAGGTACGTTGCCTTTAGAAACCTGAACGCCAATGAAGGCAGAAGAAAGACTGTATCTCTTGCTGCCACAAGTGGAATACGTTTTGTCTTCCTGTGCTAGTTGTATTGCACTCCTAAGGTGGTGATGGATTAGTAAACTTATGATCAGATACACTAAGGGCTGGTCTACACTGGGAGGAGGGGGTGGGGTGTCGATGTAAGATACGCAACTTCAGCTACGGGAATAGCATAGCTGAAGTCGACGTATCTTATTTCGACTTACCTCGGGTCCTCACGGCGCGGGATCGACGGCCGCGGCTCCCCCGTCGACTCCGCCGCTCGCCCTGGTGGAGTTCCGGAGTCGACAGGAGCATGTTCGGGGATCGATATATCGCGTCTAGATGAGACGTGATAGATCGATCCCTGATAGATCGATAACTACCAGCCGATTCGGCAGGTAGTCTGGATGTACCCTACTAGGATTTGCTTCTAGTATTTCTTCAAACAAGGCTTCATATTTTATTTCCCCGAAAGGGTAAGTCCAAGCTATCAGTCTCCTCTCACCCATTTTGAGGACTTCTCCACAGAGCGCCAAGGATCCTTACCAATTTTATTTTCAGCGTGCCCACCCATGGTTGTGTTGAGGCCACCAGCCTCTAACTGTGGAGAATGGGCAATCTACCAGCACTGGGTGGTGCCAGCCATTCTTCCATTACTGTCCCAAGGCTCAGCAAACCACCATGACCTGACATGGTTCTCAGCTATGAGCTTACGAAGCAGAATCCTGCAGGCTGAATGTGCATTTATCATCACAGGGCAGCATAATGCTATATTGGTCAGCTAGTGAGTCTGGCAAACACGAGAGTCTATCACTATAAAATACTTGAATATTCCCACAAGCTTTAATTCTGAGACTATCCAATCCCCACAAAAAACCCCCAGACCATTCTAGGAAGCAATAGACCTTTAAATGTCACTTACATAAAAAGAGAAAATTGGGCTACTGTCCCTCTTTTTTTGTTTATGATTTATATTTTTTAAAAGTGTAAAGTTTCTCTGTTTTATAAAAAACATAATGGCCATAGTAGATCAGACCAATGGTCCACCTAGCCTAGTATCCGGTCTTGCAACAGTGGCCAATGCCAGATGCTTCAGAGGGAATGAACAGAACAGGTAATCATCAAGTGATCCATCCCCCGTTGCCCATTCCCAGCTTCTGGCAAACAGAGGCCAGGGACACTTCAAGAGCATGGTTTTGCATCCCTGCCCATCCTCGCTAATAACCATTGATGGACCTATCCTAAGAGTTACAAACTGACCAGTCAACCACACACCTCATTTGGAACCAGAAGTATGCAATCAGGCAGCAGCAGAGACATCCCCCGCAAAAAAGCAAATACGGTACAGTACTATGTTAAACGTAAACTACTACAAAATAATGGAAAAACAGCATTTTTCTTCGTATAGTAAAGTTTCAAAACTGCAGTAAGTCAATGTTCAGTTGTAAATTTTGGAAAGAACCACCATAATGTTTTGTTCAGTTATGAACATTTCAGAGTTACGAACAACCTCCATTCCCAAGGTGTTTGTAACTTTGAGGTTCTACTGTACTTCCTTTTGTTTGTTTTAAACCTGCTGCCTATTAATTTCATTTGGTGACCCCTAGTTTTTTTGTTATGAGAAGGAGTAAATAACACTTCCTTATTTACTTTCTTCACACCAGTCATGATTTTATAGACCTCTATCATAGCCCCCCTTAGTCGTCTCTTTTCCAAGCTGAAAAGTCCCAATACAGTAACTCCTCACTTAAAGTTGTCCCAGTTAACGTTGTTTCGTTGTTACGCACTCTGGCGGATCAAAGCACGTTCGATATAACGCGGTAAAATTTTTGACTCCTGAGGACAGCGTTATATTGAGGTAGAGGGGTGTGTGTGTGTGTGTGTGTGTGCGCACACACACACACACACAAATATAGTCTTTTGCCTGGTAAAAAAAAATTTCCCTGGAACCTAACCCCTCCTATTTACATTAATTATTATGCGGAAATTGGATTAGCTGAACATCATTTCGCTCAAAGTCACATTTTTCAGGAACACAACTACAACATTAAGCGAGGAGTTTCTGTATTAATAATCTCTCCTCATGTGGAAGCTGTTCCATATCCCTAATAAATTTTGTTGTCCTTTTCTGTACCTATTCCAATTCCAATATATCTTTTTTGAGATGGGGTGACTCAATCTGCAGGCGATATTCAAGGTGTAGGCGTACCATGGATTTATATAGAGATAATACGATATTTTTCTGTCTTATTATCTATCCCTTTCCTAATGATTCCCAACATTCTGTTAGTTTTTGTGTCTGCCGCTGCACATTGAGTGGATGTTTTCAGGGAACTATCCACAATGACTCCAAGATCTCTTTCTTGAGTGGTAACAGCTAATCTAAACCCCATCATTTTATATGCATAGTTAGGATTAAGTTTTCCAATGTGCATTACTTTGCATTTGACCTTAAATACCAAGTATGTCAAGTCTAGTCTTGGAGGACTCCCTGGAAGTCTCAAAAGTTGAAGGCAAGCTTTTTTAGCCCTTAATTGGCAAGAATGAGTTATTGAATCTAAGAGTTCTTCCCCTACCTATTTATTCAAGCATTCGAATTAAGCAGGAGTTTTAAACAGTCTAAGTTAAAGCTATGTTCCTCTCTTTGCTAATCAGGTTTCACTTTCATGTCATTTGTGTGTTATAATCTTACTCCTTCTCCAGTCGTCCATAAAGTGTTCCAGAAAAAACGGGGCAGACAAAACCTGAATTTAATTAATTTAAAAAAAGCATGAAGCAAAAAGGAAGTGGCTCAAATATTTTGTTTCCCCTTGCAGGTCACATTTAAGAGCTGGAGTCAAATTCTCCTATACATCCCCATTAGTGACAACAGGATATGACTCAATCATCTGCTCTAAAACATGATGGACAAAAATGCAACCTGGATGAAGTGTGTCTTTCATAGAGATGGGCATCTTACTTGCATCCTGCAGTGGTTAAATTTTCCACCCTCACTGAAGCACAGATGTTTCTTCTACTTGGACGAGACGACTGTTGCCCAACCTTATTACACAGGAGGGCCCCATCAACCTAAGCGTGTGCGGGCCAAACAGATTCTACATATTTTAATAAGATTTAAAGTCACCTGTATTGATTTATATTTTAAGTTCAGCTTGTTTTAGATGTGTTTAGATAGACAATTCTGTACATGAAACAACCTATTTACACGCTGTGTAAACTAAAATGATGTGATCATGACGACAAAACGCTAATGAATCCATCATTAGTATATAGCATTGAAGCAGGCTGCGAGTCTTATGAAATGCTCTGGTGGGCCATGTACGGCCTGCAGTTTGGGCACCCCTGGACTAGCCTGAGAAGAGCAATTAAATGCCAAGTCAAGTCCTACTCACCCATCTGTAGCTGGTTTCTTCCGGAGGATGCTTGGGCGTGGGGATGAGCCCTGGGCTGGTGCACTGGCGCTGGCACTCTGGCTGTGAGTTTGTACCACTGTGGTCGCTGCTGGAGCTGCATTGAATGTGTTGCTAATAGGATTGGCCACAATGGTGGCTCCATCTGCCAAGACCACTGCTGGGAAGGACAAAAGGGACATGAAAGAAAAGGAGAGAGAGACAGAACACAACAAAGAAGATGGGAAAAGCAGCAGTTATTAAAAGAAACACTTGATGGGAAAGTAGGTATTCGTATATTTGCTCCCCAAGCTCTCTCCTAGTTTTGAAGTGTAGTGCTGTACAAAGCAATTTAATAACAACCTTCTCTAGGGGAGATGGAAGGCATCACCTGCCTAACAACTGTTGCTAGGTAAGACTAGCATTCCAAGAGAAATGGAAGGGGCAGAGCTTCCCAGGGAAGAATGTATCACTATATGCATAAGAATTGCATGTCTTTGGCAATGCTTATTACTTGTAAGTAAGGCACCGTCTCATAGTGCTGTGTCCTAACCTTCTGCCAGGTGTGTTTGGCCATCTCAGCTGACCATTGATTCAGGACATTTAGTCAGACAGGTGAGAAGTAGATACTGGACAATATTTGCTTGCCAGCCAGCTCTGGGAGGGGCTAGAGTGGTCTCTGAGATGCTAGATGCCTTTTCCTCAGAAAGTCTTCAGGATAGCTGGACTGATGTTTTTCCTCACATGAGGGATTTTCTTGCGGTAGTCCAGCTGGTGAAGGTATTTTGCAGTCACTTTTCAAAGTGTGACTGTAATGGGTTTCATGTCTTGGGCAATTTATAGGCAACATATCCTATCTCTGAGAAGAGCTAGCCATTCCTGAGAAGAATCATCCACATGCAGAGAAGGTTTGTCAAGTTCTTCAGCTGCATTGGCACTTCCAGCTTTAGTCATAACATCGTCAGACCAACACTAACTTAAAAAAACAAATCACTAAAATCTACTTGCAACCTGATCATGTAGTTTTGGCTCGTAAATAATGGAACAAAAACAAATCTACTGAGAGAACGCATATTAGTATATTTAATGTCTGCTATTGTATTACCACTGTAGCTTTATAAAGGTTTGTACTATATAAATACTATTTCTCATCAGGGTGTGGCTTCCCAGAGAGTTAGTCTAGCTAAGATACTTCAGTTGATCAAGAAGCTGGAGGTGAATTCAAGGCTACGTCGCTCCCTTGAACTGATCCCATATATAGCCTGGACCTAGTTGGCTGAAGTTACCTGAAGTCTTTGTTTCTGTTTGTGGCTGCTGAGCATTGATTGGTGCAGGCTGGAGTCCCTGTGTTCCAATTGGTGCAGCTGGGTGGAGTCCCTGTGTTCCAATTGGTGCTGGCTGGATCCCCTGTGCACTGATAGGCGCTGGCTGGATCCCCTGTGCACTGATAGGCGCTGGCTGGATCCCCTGGATGTGACGGGCATGAGATGCATCTACAGTCATCAGCTGCATGGGATTGAGGTGCACAGTGGAGGCCACTCCTACACCAGTTTGAGCTGTGATGGCAGAGTTGGGGGCCTGAGCTGAAACTGAGAACAGTAACATGAACATAGATTATTTCCACCCCAATGGACTACTTCATTTTCCTATGGTGCATAAAGAGGGGTTCTAAACACTATTTGGATTTTTATTTAAGATGGAGCAATTTGCTTAACATTCTGCAGTCTCCTTGCTACTGCTGAAGATAACAGAATTTGAATAAGATTTTTCCCATCACAAACTAACTCTCCAGACTGCTGAGAGCCATAACAAATTCAGATGCCTTAATTTTGCATTTACAATGTCTGTCTGCTACTACAAGATACTATAACTTAATTGCAAAACCAGTTAGAAAGTGGGATACAACAGGAAGAAGGGAGCAAAGCCTGTGTTTTTGAAAGAATACTGTCAACTTGTTCTTTAACTCACAAGTTTAAAAATTAGCCATTTGAATCCTGCAACTGAAGTCTGTATACTACCCCTGAAAGTTTGTCTCTACCTTTGCCACTGATATGTTATTTAAGAGAGTCCTTTGAGTGTCAAGATACAAAAGGTTTTCAGTTTTTGAAAAAAGGAAAGAGCAGCACTGAAGCATTTATTTTAAAAAGACAGGCTTGCAAACTTGTAACAGTTTTGAGCCTACTAATGTGAATTAAAAAAGAAAAATATCTGTGATAGTTTACAGAAGAAGAGAGAGAAGTAGAATCCAAGTGTGGAACGCTTTTAAGATATGGCTTAGTTTAAAATTTTCTCTGATCCTAAATACTTGACACTACAACTGGGTGAACTGGTTTGTTCTTAAGCCCAACCCATTATCCAACACCCACAATGCAGTCGAATTTAACCGTTATGCAAAATGGTGCTCCAGAATATAAGCTTTCTTTTTAAAGACATATATATTTCTAGCCCTCATTATTGCGATGTTAACCATGACGACAAGAACTGATATAGTGTTGTATTTTTGAGTGTGCAGCTGCTTGAATCAATAGTCAGAGAGATGTGAACTGCCCCATTCTCCTCAATGAAATGTTAACTCTGAAGCCTAAACCCTAATTTATACAGTTAACTTTCACTACTGATCATTTCATGCCAAACACCCTAATTGTCTCCTACCCTGCTGCAAAGGCCTCCAGATTTTCCCTTGCACCTCATCTTCCATGATGCATTTATGTATTGTTAACAATACATAAATGCAACAGCACATTGAAAATTGAAGTGGGGGACAGTGGACAGCAAACTGAATGTAATATCACAATAGATAACACAGGGGCTAGTGTGCTGAGCTTAGTGACAACTTAGGCCAGAACAACTCCCAGTTATGGAGACCCACAACTTCATCAGCAAAACCGTGTATGTATGTAAGGTAAAAGGAGTGAATATTACAAAATTAAATTGGCTTATTAGAACATGGATCATGGGAGACCCATCAAGGAGGTTTGGGTCTGGATAAATGCCCAAACTTGTTTAGCAGAATCTCTGTGAACCAGTACCTTGAACTGCACTGAACACTTCTACCAGTCAGGCCTGGCATACTCTTATTGCTGCTCCAAGACTGCTCTAAAAGTCACTTGGATGGCAATTCCTTACCAGGATATTGGCGGATGGTGGACACAGAGCTGGTGATGGGGGTATAAGTGTGTGCAGCCAAAGGGTAGGCAGAAGGCGGGTACGTTGGTAAGAAGTACTGGAATTGGACTGGCACCGACTGCCTACAGATATGAAGATACAGCAAGTGTCAGACAAATCATTACAACTTGCACCCACCTCTTCAATCCCAGTGCTCAGACCACCCTCTAATCTTTGCAACCTCCCTAAGCAAGAGTATCAACTAGCCCTGACTATTCTAGAGATCCCTTTCAGCTAGCTAAATTCAGAAACCTTAAACCCCTTAAGCGTTAGCTATCATGTCAATTCATGCATATGATAAGCCTTTCGCAGAGAAGCAGCCAGGCGCTCTACATAAAGAATTCTTTCCCACCTACCTGTTGTCACTTCTTGTTTCCATGGCAACTGGGTTTGGTGATGCTCGGTGTCCAGATATGGGAATGAGATTACTCCTCTCTCCTGTATAATCAGACTGGATCCGAGGAGAAGTGTGTGTGATTTGCTGAGGGACCACCTTAGCTGCATAATGAAAAACAAGTAGCCAATTGACAACCAAAACAAAGAAAAGAGCAGATGCAGAAAAGGAGAGTTTGAAATCCAGATGATTAAACTTTCTTCTCCCCAGTGAAAATGAACAAGTCTTTTTATTTCACTAACAACAGGGCAGAATCAGAGAAGGAATGGAAACTTTTATTCATTTGTAATGTGTGACCCTTGGGCTCTAAGTGCACATATAAAATACATAATATCAAATTAAGTGACCTCAATCCCTGAATAATCTTAATTCTCCATGATCAGCCCTTTTTCCCCTTGCCAACAGCTTGAGTGGACAGATCTTCAGGGACCAATCCATATGGTGGAAAAGGAGAGAAGGACAGAAGTTTTAATGAGAGCAAGCAAAACCCAGGAGGACCATGGAACTCTCCAGTTGCAACTGGTGAATGGAGACCATGCTTCCCTCCCAAGCCTTACAGGAAGATTTTAAAGAAAACTACAACCTCCTCCACAGATAAGTGGTTGAAGACAGACACGGCTTGCTGGAATACATTTAAAGGCAAATTCAATGTGGCAAAAGTTTAGACCTTTATTGTTTGTAGAGACTGAAAGTTGGGATGCAGAGTGTGGAACAGGCAGGTGAAGATGCAGAAAGTTTGGTACTTGGCCTTTGCTGATAATATTTTTGCTAATCACTGGCTTTGTTTACAGGTTCTGGAGTTTAGTCTTTGGTAAGGTACACTGACCACAAAGGCAAACCAAAGATTTTACACTTGATATTGGAGTTTCTGCTAGTCAGAAGTTGAGTTTATCTCCAGCCATGATAGAGGTTCCCTAGAGACAAAGCATACCTCATTTACCATTCTCCATCCTGGCACAGAAAAACAAGTGGTTGTATTTCAGTAGGGATTTAAGGAAAGAACTGACTAAGGCCTGGTCTACACTAACCCCCCAATTCGAACTAAGGTATGCAACTTCAGCTACGTGAATAATGTAGCTGAAGTCGACGTACCTTAGTTCGAACTTACCGCGGTCCAGATGCGGCAGGCAGGCTCCCCCGTCGACTCCGCGTACTCCTTGCGCCAAGCAGGATTACCGGAGTCGACGGGGAGCACTTCTGGGTTCGATTTATCGCGTCCAGACAAGATGCGATAAATCGAACCCAGAAGTTTGATTGCCTGCCGCCGAACCAGTGTGTAAGTATAGACAAGCCCTAACAGAAATAAAGCCACAGACCTGCCAGTGCTCTAGTTTTAGAACAGTTCCTCTATGAAACAAAACACCTAACTCAAGATAGTTTTCTAACCTGAAAGTTAGCAACACTACCTTTAGTCAGCAGCAACAATTTTAAGAGCTTCTGAGCAACACTGTTGGAAACAGATGTCTCAGCCAGGTTCCACATCTAGGTGCTAAGACAGTGAGTGAGGAGATAAACTGGACTAAGCGTCCTACTCTCAAAACACACAGTCAGATCCGACTAGGCTCCAGCTAAAACTTCTAGCAAATTGAAGGAGAACTTACTCCTTCACTAAGGAAGACAGATTTATATCCCTTAGTAGATATATCCTCAATACATCATACTACATGGTATGAAGTTCCAGGAGGCTCAAGTTTGTTTGGAATAAAGATGCATTTGAGGAGGCCAATAGTTAACTAGACTAACCAAGTGCTTCCAGAACGCTCCCTGCATCATTTAAAAATATATTAGGGCTCAACAAATCTACTTGTTTGTCTCTCCCAACTTGGATTGATTTTTTTGTTATTTCTCTTGTTAATGTGCTAGTAATACATAGATGCCCCAGACCATCCTGGATGTATGTGTAAAGAGAGGTCAGCTGAACTACACCCATTCCATCAGACGCTGAAATCACTCACCAACTGGGATATTTGAGGTGGTCACAGCAGTGGCATGGGAAGAGTGGGAGGGCATTGTCATGGTGACAATTGTACTTGTAGGAGCTTGGGTATGAGACACAGAACCTGAAAGACAGAAAGTGACACTAGAGATTTTTATACAGCTACATCACCCTAATATCCATATCCTAAACACACAGAGAGAACTAGAGAACAAGCACCAGGAATTTTCTATCCAAGCATTCCCTGCCCCCCATACTCCCCCCCCGCCCCCAACAAAAACAGTTCATATCCTAACTAGGGACAGGATCTCTGATGACTGTTTGCAGAACGAAGATGTTCTGCCACCCTCTGTCACCTCTCAACATCATGGAGACGTGATGGTCCCACTACTGAGCTGTGAATACTCACCAGCCGTGGTTGCTGAGGCAATAGTATTGGTTGCCAAAATGGGTGCCACTGTTGCTGCCGCCACTGGAGTACCAGTACTAAAAATGGTTTTCTAGAGAAAAGAAAGTTTCACATGAAGAGAAATTTACAGATACATTTTACTTTTTATTTGCTTTAAAATCATATTGCAGCTATTCCTAAGAGAAGAGGACACCAGCCTCTTTACAACAACCAAAGTTCTAGCCTAACTTTGAACCCTGTTCATCACTTACTCTGGGTCATCAAGATGTTTTGGTTCAAAGTAAGAAAAAAATATGGAATAAGGCTGTAAAAAATAATTGTGGGTCACAATTTTCTCCCGACACACACCCTTTCCCCTCCCACCCCCCACAGCTGATCGCCCACAGACACACCTGCCCCTTGCCCATACACCACTTGCACTGACCACACCAAAACCACAAAGGTGAACAACTGCCTGAACTGTGGAAGAAACTACACTGATCTCATCTCATGGGATTTACCTGAGCCATGTTGTGGAGCTGCTGTTTTGGTGTTCCTATGGCTGGGTGAGATGGCAGCGTGATCCGAGTTGCCGTGTCCCGTGGCTGCGCAGGACGCTGAATATTAATAGCTGCGGAAGGTGGGTGCTGCTGGATAGACAGAGTGGGCCTACTGGGAAAAGAAAGAAAGGACGTTCAGAGAACTAATCTTTATTTAGTATCCAGACAGTGAAACAAGGATTACTGGCTCCCCCCATACTGGCAAGTAGAGACATCAGACTCCACTTGTCTTCTCTTTGAGGGCTACACTACTATTGAACCCATGTTAACACAGTGACAGAATTTGCAGAAGTGCCTGCTGTATAATTCTTATTCTGTGTCTTCCACAGGTGGGAACAAACAGATTCCTCAGTATCTAGAGATACCAACATGAGCAAAACAAGCTAATTTCAATTTCTACCCCTCCCCCCACCCCGAGATATTTTGAATATTCCAACACTCATATGCCATTTTCTACAGAAACTTCTGCTAGAAGAGGATGGGACTGAATTAGCCAGGTGCTGTCATGGCAGGCCAGTAAACCCAATTCCTTGGGAAACAAATTGGTCAAGTTCCTGTTTAGCTGTTTTTCTCTCTGGGAACAGAAAACAATATTTAGCATTTACAGTGTTTTTCCTTCACAGAGCTGCAAGCATTTCACACAAATGGATAAGCATTATTTTCCTGGTCTTACAGATGAGCCCACTCAGACAAAGGTTAAGTGATGTGCCTAAAGTCACACAGCAAGTCACTGGCAAAGCAGAGGAAAGAACCCATGTTTACTGACACACTCATGTGCTGTATCAATTGGACCTCAGCAGAGAAATCTCCTATATAGTATTTCTGACATTCACAGGGGTATCAGCCTTCTCTACTCCCCTTCATGCTGTCTATGTGAACGTCAGGAATCTTGGGGCTCCTCAAGACATTTTCCTTATGTGTTTACCTCAGGGCTGATTCCGTAGCATGTGCTGCTGTTGTAGTAATAACTGGAGACTGAGCTCTTGTGGCGGAGACTGTTGCTATTACAGCAGGAGGGATAGTGCTTGACGTCGTCACAGGAGGACGAGACTGTAAAGACAACAGAATAATAAAAGTAAGTCACAATGATGCAATTGAGAAAGTAGCTGGAAAATGCTTTGATAAAGCCAAATTTCCTAGATCTCAGTATAAAATACTGGCACGTGGAGATGTTCCCAGTCTATAAAACTCTTTTGTGAAGTTCTGGCCTGGTTTTCAGAGCAGAAGCATCAGAGGTAGTTGATGATCAAAAGCAGTTAAAAGATCAGATATGTACAGAAACTGTTCCAATGGTTCAGCGCTTCCATATGCTATTAGAAAATATGTTTTTTATTTTGATGAATTCCATTCATGACTACCAAACATAATCTATACTATAGACAGTTATGCAAATGTGGTTACATTTGGACATAACTATAAAAATATGCACAACATTATGTGGATGTCTGATTCCACATGAGCACGCATCCCCTCACCATCTCATTTTAAATATTTATATTTCCTGGTCCAGTATTTTGTTTTATATTACCCCCATCGAACTGATTTAAAGTTTGAGTATAAAGTAACAGCACAAACTCAAGCCAGGCCTTTTTGGACTTAAATGAAGTTTTCAAGCATATTCAGAATGAGGACTTCTCCAGAGTTTAATCAGTTTGTAGACAGTTTAAAGGTCTGTAATCTCCAGCTCATAGTTAGCCTACAAAAAAGCCTGTAAAGCTTTGTACATGATGCTGCCAATGCCAACAGCCCAGTAAATGAAGGATGCTAATGTTATGTTCTGGGTGGATTCCCCCTAAAAGTCAGGAAGATCTTTGAATGAACAGTAATAGTGTGTCTGCAATACAGCATGATTGCCGCTTGCCTGGATTGGTTGATGAATGATGTGCTGAACAGCTGGCTGAGCTGTAGCTGCATTTGGCAACTGTGAAGCTGGCCTCAGAACTGTGGTTACTTTAGAGCTGGACATCACAGCAGCTGCTGCCGCACCTAAGGAACAAATCACGTGTGTTATTGCAAAACATATATATCTGCCAATATACAGAGAGGCATGTAAAATTAAGAAGGTTGTAGAGGAGTTTTTAAACTAAGGGCTGGGAGAAAGATGACAGGTGCGGAGGAGCACATGGTTCGAACAGAGACATCCCTTATTGGATTTATTAAAGGGGAGTCTCTATAGTCTAGTAAAGAAGAGAGGACAGAAATTGATAAACTACAAATAGGAACTGAAGAGAAACAGTCAAATGAAAAAAAGTCCCATTCATTTACATCACTTGAAGGCAGTCAACTAAATATTGACAAATTTTGTAAGTGCTTGTATACAGATGCTAGAAGTTTAAATACTAAGATGGGTGAACTTGAGTGCCTGGTATTAAATGAGAATATTGATTTAACAGGCATCACAAAAAATTGGTGAAACAATGATAATCAATAGGACACAGTAATACCCAGTGTATAAAATATACAGGAAAGACAGTGTAGGTTGTGCTTCTGGGGGAGGGCACTACTTGTGAAAGAAAGCACAGAGTCAAATATAGTAAAAATGTTAAACGAATCACACTGTACCATAGAAACTCTATGGATAAAAATTGCATGCTTGAATAGTAAGAGCATAGCACTAAGAATACATTACTGACCACCTGAACATGATGATGACAGTGATTATGAAATGCTCAGGGAGATTAGAAAGGCTATAAAAACAGAAAACTCAAAAATAACGGGGAATTTCAACTATCCCTGGGTACATGTCACCTCACAACAAGATACAGAGATACAATTTCTAGAAACCATTGATGACTGCTTCTTGGAAGAGCTAGTTCTGGAACCCACAAGGGGAGAGGCAATTCTTGATTTTGACCTAAGTGACGAGAAGTGATTATAACTGAAAGGCTCAGTAACAGCAACCATAATATAAATTTAATTTAATATCCCTGAGGGGACGACGACACACCAAAGAACCCCACCTCAGTAGCATTTAACTTCAAAAAGGGGAACTACACAAATATGAGAAAGCTAGTTAAACAGAAATAAAAGGAACAGTTACAAACAAACAGTCATGCCTGTAAGCTGCATGGAAACTTTAAAAACACCACAACAAAGATTCAAACTATATGTATACCCCAAATAAAAAAAAAAAAAAAAACAGTAAGAGGAGAGGGAAGAAAGTCACCATGGCTAAACAGAGTAAAAGAGGCGGTTAGAGACAAAAAGACATCCTTTAAAAATTTGATGTCAAATCCTACTGAAGAAAATAGAAAACAGTATAAACTCTGGCAAAATTAAAATTAAGCAAAATTAAAATGTCCAGTTAGGCAGGCTGAAAAGGAATTTGAAAAGCAACTAGCAGACTAGAAGACACAAAAACTAACAGCAAAATTTTTTTTTCAAGTACATCAGAAGCAGGAAACATGCCAAACAATCAGTGGGGCCACTGGACAATTGAAGTGCTAAAAAAAAGGACACAAGGAAGACAAGGCCATTGAGGAGAAGCTAAATGAATTCCTTGCATCGGTTTTCACTGCAGAGGATGCAAGGGAGATTCCCACACCTGAGCCCTTTTTTTTAGGTGATGAATCTGAGAACTGTCCCAGATGGAGGAGTCAACAGAGGAGGTTTTGGAATAACAAATTGATACATTAAGAAGTAATAAGTCACCAGGACCAGATGGTATTCACCCAAGAGTTCTGAAGGAACTCAGATATGAAATTGCAGAACTACTAATTGTGGTATGTAACCTACTGATTAAATCAGCCTCTGTACCAGATGACTGGACGATAGCTAATGTAATGCCAATTTAAAAAAAAAAAAAAAAAAAAGGCTCCAGAGGCAATCCTGGCAATTACAGGCTGGTGAGTGAAATTTCAGTACCAGGCAAATTGGTTGAAGCTATAGTAAAGAACAGAATTAGCAGACATGTAGATGAACACAATTTGTTAAGGAAGAGTCAACCCATCTTTTGTGAAGGGAAATCATGCCTACCATCTATTAGAATTATTTGAGGGGGAGGGGGGTTAACAAACATGTGGACAAGAGTGATCCAATGGATAGAATATACTTGGACTTTCAGAAAGCCTTTGACAAGGTTCCTCACCAAATGCTCTTAAGCAAAGTAAGCAGACATGGGATAAGAGTGAAGGTCCTCGCATGGATCTGTAACTGGTTAAAAGACAGGAAACGAAGGATAGGAATAAATGGTCAGTTTTCACAGTGGAGAGAGGTAAAAGGCAGAATTCCCTAAGGATTTGTACTGGGACCTGTGCTGTTCAACGTATTCATAAATGATCTGGAGAAAGGAGTAAACAGTGAAGTGGCAAAGTTTGCAGATGATATAAAATTACTCAAGATAGTAAAGTCCACAGCTGATCTCTAAGAGTTACAAAGGGATCTCACAAAACTGGCTGAGTGGGCAACAAAATGGCAGACGAAATTCAATGCAAATAAATCCACAATAATGCACACTGGAAAACATAATCCCAACTATACACACAAAACAATGGGGTCTAAATCAGCTGTTATGACTCAAGAAAGAGATCTTGGAGTCATTGTGGATAGTTCTCTGAAAACATTTGCTCAATATACAGCAGCAGTCAAAAAAGCTAACAGGATGTTAGGAAACATTAGGAAACAGAGATAACGAGACAGAAAATATCATAATACCACTATATAAATCCATAGTACGCTCACACCTTGAATACTGTATGCAGTTCTGGTTGCCTAATCTCAAAAAAGATAAGTTAGAATTGGAAAAAGTATAGAGAAGGGCAACAAAAATGATCAGAGGTATGGAATAGCTTCCAAGGGAGGGGAGATTAAAAACTCTGGGATTGTTCATCTTAGAAAAGAGACAACTTAGGGGGGATATGATAGAGGTCTATAAAATCATTAATGGTGTGGAGAAAGTAAAAAAGAAAGTGTTTTTACTTCTTCATATAACATGAGAACCAAGGGTGGGCCAATTAAATTAATAGGCAGCAGGTTTAAACAAATACAAGGAAGTATTTCTTCACATAACGCACAGCCAATCTGTGGAACTCATTGCTGGGGATGCTGTGAAGGCCAAAACAAAGACTGATTTAAAAAAAGAATGAGATAAGTTCATGGAGGACAGGTCCATCAATGGCAATTAGCCAAGATGGTCAGGGATGCAACTCCATGCTCTGGGTGTGCCCAAGCCTCTGACTGCCAGAAGCTGGGTCTAGATGACAGGGAATGGATCACTTGATAATTGCCCTGTTCTAGAGCATCTGGCACCAGCCACTGTCGGAAAACAGGATACTGGGCTAGATGGACCACTGGTCTGAGCCACTATGGCCATTCCTATGTTCTTATTTTATACTTCTAGTTTTCATTCTAGTGATGCAACTTCAAAATTAGGGCTAAGAATAATGATACTCAAGGGATAGAGAAGTTTTTTTTTTTGAATTAGCAATAAAGGCCAAAAAATCCTAATCTGCTTTGTTGGACCTTTTCCAACTTCTTACATTTAATAATGTTATTTCATAAATCTGATCTTTTTCAATTGCAAACTATTGAAATAAGTGAGTAGGAGTAACTGAAATAGCTTGCATATTAGATGAATGTGTAAAAAGTGATCTAGCAATTTTGTTAATCTATCTGCATCTGCTGAAGTACAGAGGAAAGATGGATGCACAATAAATGGAAGCTATTTTTTAAAACACCACAGCAAAATGCATGGTATTAGTTCAGTAATCTATCTACTGTTTGCTGTGCCAAAATGATCAGACATCTACAGTGTGAAAACTAGAATCAGAAAAACAATTTTATCACCCAAAACATCAAGCATTTCAACAGCAATTTTAGCTCATAGAAAAATCAACTGTTTGTGTTTGCGAGAGGATCACAAACATAATAATTCACTCCAAATAGTATGCAGTCTAATTTGATGGGAAACATACAATTTCTGCAGATTTCACTCAGTATTACCTAGAGCGAGTAATTTAACAGGAAGAAAATATGAACAAGATGTTGGAAACAGACTGAAAATAAAATAAGTATTAAGTGAAAATACAAAGAGCCATTTATGTTAAAGTGAGTTCCCCAAAAGGCTCAAATAGACACAAATTAAATGCTCAAAAAACAATGACAAAAATGGGTACATGCAAATTCTTCCATATGCGCTGCAAAAGACTGCAAATACAGCTATACACTCTTTCCCAAATACTTTGGTGAAGTACAGTTTTGCACATACAACATATTGCATGCACAAATATAGGATCACTGAAAGTGCAGGACGCCCAGAGATCATGCTCTTTAGAGCTTTAGACCTGTTTGTGAACGAAAATCACTATTAAGAGTACAGAGCAATATTTTTTTTAAAATTAGCTTAAAAGTTTTAGATTTCTTTCTTGAGCAACTGCATAATATTGTGATCTAAACATACCAATTCTCCATGCAAGTACAGAGGACAGGGACATGGAAACAAAAATTTGGTAGGTGTTTTTTTTTGTATCAATCTGATTTTAACCTAAGACTGGAAGCCCAATTCATAGACCTTAAAGATAAGCCTGCTATCAGAAGCCTGACAGACTTAAATTATCCCTCAAACAGCAATCATGCTAGCTGATCTCCTCTTAAAGTGACTGATGTTCTGCTTTACAAGCTACAGAAAGAGAGGCTGAAACCACAACAGCCAAAATCATGGGAGAAGAGACAAAAGCCTACACAGCTAGAACAAAGTTATCTCAGACACAAGTCTGAATGTGCACCACTCGATACAGTAATACACCTTACTACAGAATAGGAATGATATTGTGGTGGATGGATAGGAGACAGACTACAAGGCATAGTAAACAATCAGGAGCGAGCAATGATTAAGCTGTGACATTTTGCACAATAGACTTACCTAAACTAGGCCATGTTTTCTAAAGTACCCCACTGTTTTGCCAGCAGTGTTCAACTAGAACAGTGGTCTCCAAACTTTTTTGATCGCGCACCCCTATCAGTAAAAAATTTTTGAGCATGCACCCCCAATATATGTATATTTATTTATGTATAAATTATATACATGTACTACTATCCTAATATATTATGTACATTATAAAACATACAAAAAAAATTAAATTAAAAAAGGATGAGATAAAGGTGAAATAATTTTACAATTTTTATTGTATTTTATTTAACGGTACAAAAAACCTTTTTGATCTCACAATAATAATAATATTAATAATAATATTTTTTAATGAGAGCAATGTGATTGAATATGCTTCATTATTTCTGAAAATCTTGGTTTAACTCTTTGTGATACAGTGATTTGAAGGTCTGGATTAGGGTTAGGGTGTGGGAGGGGGGCTCAGGGTGGGGGTGCGCGGTCTGGGAGGGAGTTAGGGTGTGGGAGGGCGCTCAGGGTGGGGGTGCGGGAGGAGGATCAGGCTGGGGAAGGCAGGAGGTGCAGAGCACTTACCTGGGGCAGCTCCTGTTTGGTGCAGGGGGTGTGCAGGTGGCTCTGCGTAGCGCGGCACAGCCCCCATGGCCACGATTCTGGGAGCTGCCCCCCTCCACCCCCACAGGGCCACCCAGAACGCAGGTGCTTTAGGGGCTGCAGGGGCCTGGGCTAAGGGGGCCCCGGCCTGCAGCTCTAAAGCCCCTTTCGGAATGCGGCCTTGAGTCCTCCGGCCCGTGGAGTAGCAAGGGCAGCCGTGCAGCCAGCGACCGGAGAGAAGCAGTGCCACGGGCCGGAGGACTTAGGGCTGCATTTCAAAAGGGCCTTTGGAGCTGCAGGCCAGGGCCCCGGGGCCCTCTTAGCCCAGGGCCCGGCAGCCCCTAAAGCCCCTGCGTTCCGTGTGGCTCTGCCTGCTGGGGGGGCAGCTTCCCCGCTTGCTCCCTCCTTCTCTCCTCCGGCCGCCCCCTTCTTCCCCCTCCCTCCGGTGGCACTCCTCCTCCCGCGCCCTCCCCCCCAAGGGATCGTCTTGCGCACCCCACTTTGGAGACCACTGAACTAGAAGATGGTGCTGGCACCATCACGTACACCTGCACTAGGCAGTTTCAGAAAACATAACACCTAAAATGCCAGCAGCTCCCTGAAGCCCTGTCTACACTAGCATTCTTACCGCTGGAGTGATACCCACATTAACAATAGTGGGAAATTTTAAGGGAAAAAAGAAACTAGTGTAGATGCAGCCTTCCTGAGCAAGTGAGAAAACGAGACATTTTTACAGCTCGTGTTGACTTCACCTCGGGGTAAGTGAGAAGCTCCAATGTGTAAAGGGGGGCCAGGAGCACTACTTCGGATAATAGACATCTGAACATTTGTTGCCATGATATGGTGCAAGTTACTGGCATGTCCCTGCAGGAAAAAAAAAAAAAAAAAAAAAGAGGATTCCATGAAAAATGTTGCCCAGAGAGAAAGATCACATTCGCAGGTAATTGCCCACGTTAAAATGTCAAAGGCAGCAACAAACCACATTTAACAGTTTTGTGGAAATACACCAGTATGCAGAGGGATTACAAATGAGAGGGGAGTACAGACGAACATTTCTGCAGGATGAAGCTGCAGCCTCCTTCCATTTTCAATGGAAACTCTCAAACACATATCTACTCAGGCAAGTTTGTGTCAGTTACCAATTTCTCTTTCCCTCCAAGTCACTGTCCCATTTCAATTGGGCAGGTGGCATTTCTGCATCCAGTGATCTCTTTAGACAGTTCATATCAAACCATTCAGCAGAATTAATAGAAATATGGGAGACTGGGAAGAACTGCAACATATTAAATTAACTCCTCATATTTCACTTATAACTGCCTTTCCAGGCATATTTAGGAACGTCACTTAAAAAGCAATAATTGGTGTGAATCCCTAGTAGGTAGAAACACCTACTCTAAAAATTCATGAACAGTATTGGCTAACCAATTACAAATAAAATTTAGTAGGTATCACACTTATGTTACATTATGTTAACCTAATGGTATTTCACTTGCTAGAGCTGAGTATTGTTTTTGGCAAACGAGCTTTGAAATGCAAGAATCAGGAGCGTGCTTTGGCGTTAACTCCTTGACAGGCATTCACACCAAAGCCTTGCCTACGCTCAGAGCTTTCAGAATTTCTCCGCTATTGGTCTGGTGTGGGACAGCACTGGTGGGGCTACAAAAAGAAGAACTAGTGTAAATCAGCTGCTTACCAATACATCAACTGGACTTGCTCTGAGTAGAGCTAGACAACAAGGTGATTAAACAAACAAACAGCATCCATTTACACTAGCATGTCTGTTGGTAGAGCAGCAACAGTGGGAGAGTTTAAGAAAATGCTCATTATTTCAGTCTGCTTGCGGGTCAGTATGCTACCACCTTATATGTTCTGTCAAATGGCGTCTCAAAACTAAAACTAGTAGCTTTCTAAAAGAGTAAAATGATAGCGTCACCTTTGCAGAAGAAGGGATCGTGCTTTGTTCTGAAGAATGAGCCTAAATCAGATTTCTTCAGATTTATCTGGCCCCAGCTTATCAGATGGACCAACGGAGATGCAACCGTCATCTGCCTAGGGCAGTGGTGGGCAACCTGCGGCTATCAGGGTAATCCACTGGCGGGCCGCCAGTTTGTTTACATTTGCACAGCCGCCTGCAGCTCCCAGTGGCTGCAGTTCACTGTTCCCGGCCAATGGGAGCTGTGGGAAGTGGTGTGGGCCACAGGGACATGCTGGCTGCTGCTTCTTGCAGCTCCCATTGGCCGGGAACAGCGAACTGCGGCCACTGGGAGCTGTGGGCAACCATGCAAATGTAAACAAACTGGCAGCCTGCCAGTGGATTACCCTGATGGGCCGCAGGTTGCCCACCACTTGCCTAGGGTTTTAACAGGGTGAGGCCCTATGGCCCTTGCTTCATCTCCCTACTCAGCTGCATTTTTCTTATACATTGGTGGGAATGTCTGCTCCCATCTCCACACTCTCTTGGTGGTTACTAATACTTTGAGGAGAAATGATGGACTAGTTCACCCCCTTCTCAAGATCTCCCTGCTCTACTGATGGTTTCTGGACAGAGGAACTTTCAACCAACATCCCACTTTAGTAAATAGCAAGGTAGAGGAAAAGGAAACCTGTTGTCCACTGATTGTTGCCACAGGAATAGCTGAGGCTTGTGGGATATTGTTTTCCATGGTTACAGTAACCTGCCCAGGAACCTTGGTGGGAGCTGGCATTGTAGAGGGTGGAGCAGGAGCAATGGGCCGGCTGGGCATGGTGGGCTTCGTAGGAGGCTGCAAGAAACAAGAAAAATAGTAACAATTCAATACAAGGAAGTAGAGATCTCTCCTCAAAAATCACAGCCTGGTGAGGTTTGCATCAATAGTGCTAACAGGATGTGTGTGTTTTGGCGGGAAGGGAAGAAGCATGGGTCCCTTTCAGCTGAGAGAAACTGGAAGGAAAAAACTCTTTTGGCTAGGGCGGGGTCTCATTGTAGACATTACTTAGCACAACAGACCCCCAATCATATCTCCCAGAGTGTCTAGATACTACAGACCAAACAAACATCAGAAATACAGACAAAAAGCCAAACAAGAAAGACATTAGTATCCTCATTTACTTTTTAAAAAAAACTTTAATCTCCCTTTTCTCTTCCCTTCTTAGTCTTTAGATTTTCTGCACAAGTCCTCTTCTGCCAATTAGATCATGTTTAGTTAAGGCTTAGATGGGAAAAAAGAGAAAATGGCTGTAATCAACCATTTGCTCAAGTTACAACCATCCCTTACAAAGGTCTCCTTCTTGTGTCTTCTTAACCCCATCCTCACAAAAAGGATTCTGCCCAGCTGTAGGAATTGCCTAGTTTGTGCATGATTCTCCATAACTTCATTTTAATGCTCTATTTATATGCACGAGTATCTCATTGACATTCTTTCCTCCCTCTTCCAGGAATGAATGGAGTGCTGTAAAATTGATTTAGACCATCCTTAATCTAAGAAATAAAGTAAGTGGAAAAGCCACAAAGTGCTGCCTAAGGGCTGCAAGGTTCCCAACCTGCCATCTGGAGTAGGGGCATCACACCGACGAGGCACATATTCACAGAAGAAGAGCACAGAAAAGAGCTCAATAAATAAATAAAGCAATTTATAGAAAAGAACATTTTAGTCAAGAGAAGGTAAATGAAATAGAACTGAAATTAGCCTAGAGGTGTTTGATCGAACTGGGAAAGTATTAACTCCTCTAGTGGCTTATTTTCATTATCAACTCAGTCATGCGCCACCTTGTTACCTTCATAAGACCCTCTGAAAAGGAAAGTGGCACTGCTGGAGTCAGATGTGCTGGCGGAGCTGTCACTGTAACCGCAGTACCCGATTGGACTGTATGGTGTGTCAACATCTGAACCTGTGGGTATGGCCGAACAACCACTGGTTCCTGTTTCTCTTCACGAGACTGTAGAGAGGCACCAGGACCCATGTGCTCTCTGGGAGCAACTTCTGACTCTCGATTAGATTCATCACTCACTGCTGAGGAAAGAAAAAAGGAACTATAAAGAAGAGGATAAAAATGGGTAAGAAGTATGCACGCTTGTCCACAAGCCCAGAAATGGAGTGCCAAATACATACATACAAAGGCAGTTTGTTTAAAACCTCCTGAACAAGAGACATTTACTGCTCCTGGTATGAAAAACCTGCTCGAAAAACAAACGTCTCCAGAATGTCATCAATCCTCCTGCAAAGCGTGCTCTGCATTCCTCTTAGAGCCCTAAGGATTATCCCCACACATCATGGTCTAACCCAAGTCACTCACAAGGCACAATCATCCTTCTTAAAATAAACCTCTAACTGTAACCTCTCTTTAAAGTGAATAATTAAATTTAAATGAACAAAATAAGCTGATCGAGACCATCAGGCAAATGACTAAGGCATGGATTCAATTAATTTTTTATTAAAGACTTCACTAAATGCAAGATTGTCCAACCACTTAGTCTAATTAAAAATAGGAATAAAGTGTAAAAGCAAAAAACTACAACAATCAAAGCACAAAGCTGCCACAATGACCGTGATAATTAGACTAAAATTGGAATTTCTGTCTTATTTCCATCTCATAAATTCATAAGAGCACAGGAAGCTCAGCTGTAAACTATATTTAAACACTAGTTATTATTAGGCAATCAAAACCTATGTAGAATTTGTTTTATACTTACTGTACAACTCTCAGAATCTCCTACCATAATTATGCATTTGAATACTAAAAACATACTTCCTTCCATCTTACTCTATAAGATCAGATTGACTTACTGCTGGAGGCATCAGTAATGTGATAACTCTCACTACTCAGGCCCTGATCCTGCAATGAGCTCCAGGTCGGGGCAGGCATCTGGTAGCACAGACCTCATTGCAGAATTGGGACCTAAGACATCAAACACCAGTCAAAAGTTATGGAGATAATGAAACAGTAACAGTTTTCAAACCCATTTTAGAAATACCTATCAGACATATAGTCTCATTTAGCAAATAATTAAAGGAACACTGACAAATCGATTTTTTTTTTTTTTAAATCCACTGACAGTGTCCCGTTAATACATCAGCTAACCCATACAGTTCTATTTATAGGTGATCATGGTCCATGTATACTTCTGTGTGGTTTGCGCTGAAGCCGCTCCCTATAGTTCCCACCTACCTGTGATTTCTTTGCAGTTTTCCCCTCCCCAACGGAGAGCCCAATTAGTATGTCCTACACCAACTAGAATTTACTTTTTAGATCATTTCTAAACAGCAGCTTGTGGTCAAAATGTTTTTGCTAACATTGTTTTCCTAGTATCAGAGGGGTAGCCGTGTTAGTCTGAATCTGTAAAAAGCAACAGATCTGATGGTGTCAAATTTGCAAATGAATTGGAGCTCAGCAGTTTCTCTTTGGAGTCTGGTCCTGAAGTTTTTTGCTATAAAATGGCTACCTTTACATCTGCTATTGTGTGGCCAGGGAGGTTGCTGGTGACAACCCACACACCGCAGCATAACAACTCTAACTCAGGAACCAACCCATGCAACAAACCTCGATGCCAACTCTGCC
The DNA here is from genome assembly GCF_011386835.1 of Chrysemys picta bellii. Taxonomy (NCBI): domain Eukaryota; kingdom Metazoa; phylum Chordata; order Testudines; family Emydidae; genus Chrysemys; species Chrysemys picta. The sequence continues at coordinate 47,062,171 of NC_088799.1, read as the reverse complement.
CAATATCTACACCAGCAACACCATCACAGGACCTAACCAGATCAGCTACAACATCACCGGCTCATTCACCTGCATGTCCACCAATGTTATATATGCCATCATGTGCCAGCAATGCCCCTCTGCTATGTACATTGGCCAAACTGGACAGTCACTATGCAAGAGGATAAATGGACACAAGTCAGATATCAGGAATGGCAATATACAAAAACCTGTAGGAGAACACTTCAACCTCCCTGGCCACACAATAGCAGATGTAAAGGTAGCCATCTTATAGCAAAAAAACTTCAGGACCAGGCTCCAAAGAGAAACTGCTGAGCTCCAGTTCATTTGCAAATTTGACACCATCAGATCAGGATTAAACAAAGACTGCGAATGGCTATCCAACTACAGAAGCAGTTTCTCCTCCCTTGGTGTTCACACCTCAACTGCTAGCAGAGCACCTCACCCTCCCTGATTGAACTAACCTCATTATCTCCATACTGATTTATACCTGCCTCTGGAAATTTCTATTACTTGCATCTGAAGAAGTGAGGTTCTTACCCACGAAAGCTTATGCTCCCAATACTTCTGTTAGTCTTAAAGGTGCCACAGGACCCTCTATTGTTTTCCTAAGGCAACATGCACATTCCCAGCCCAGACTGATCCAGTATGACATGTGAGGTGTGGAAGAAGAGCTTCTTACAATTCTTCAAATTCATATACCCAATTATATCAAAGTTTGAGTTATGTCTGTCCGTGATGTGTTTAAATATCCACAATCATCTCAATAAAATTTGCAGACCATGCAGAAAATTGTCTCAAAATTCCTCTGAATGAAGCTGCTGGGTAGAAAGAATGAAACTCCAATAGCTGTCTTACCTGTAGTTGTTGGGTTTATCAGCCCTGTAGATCCACTGGTGGAAATTGGGGGTGGAGCTTGTCCTAGTCCTGCAGGAGGGGCTCCAGAACGGGAAAATTGCTGAGAACTCATTTCCACCTGCACAACGTGAAGAATATTTTAAAGCAACATAATCCTAGCGATATGTTCAACGGCCAATGCTAGAGCTGACACGGATGAGATTTGATCCCTCCCAGGTCATCCAGGGTCTGAGGTGACAATTTGTAACACGGCCCCATAGAAGAAGGACCATGAATTTAAAATAAATAAATAAATAAATCTGGTTTGAAAGCAGACACATTCTCGCTTGGGAATGGAAGCCGGACAGCGGTGCCCGACACTTCCACAGTCTGATCCCCGGCAGCGCGGAGTTCAGTTGGGATGTAGCTGAGAGAGACCAGATTTGGGATGTTTCTCAAAGGGGCAGTACCCGGGCAGCGCTCTATACACAGCACAACAAGTGTGACCCCGTGGCTGTGCGGCAGCAGCTCGGAACATCTGCTTAACCCAGCCCCCAGCTCTGAGAGGGGGAGTCCCCAGGCACCCTCCGGCCTGCAGCGGGGACCAGCCCTGCGCCCAGGGTCAGGGAGCCATCACACCAGGGACCCCCCATAAACCGGCTACTCGGGCCTCCGCTGATTGGATGGATTAGAGCAGACGACATCACTAGTCCTGCGTCAATCCAGGGTCACACTGGGCCACGAGCCAATTAAACGCAGATAAAGGCTAGTGCCCTCAACCAATCAGAAGCCCGTTCTACTGATGACCTCACGAGAGAGCTAGCCAATGGGATAAGAACCTACGGACCAATAGGGAGCAAGTCTCCACGCCAGATTCCGCCCCCATTGCTGTGAGGGACGCGCAAAGCCCGGATGTTCACAAGCAATAAAGCGCAGCGACCACTAACAAGCCTTTGCCGCCTCAGGTCAGCTTGAAACAAATGGGGGTAGCTCCCCCCGCTAAGTGCCCCGGGGGAAACCGCTCTTGGCCCCCGAGAAACCACAGCCAGGTCCCCTTTCCTCCTTTCAGCCTCCCGCGATCCTCTCCCGCCGGGTCCGCTCCGGTCGCCTGGAGTCCGGCTCCGAAACCCCTTTTCGGCCGCTCGGCCGAGCCGCGAACGGAGTTGTCCCTGAGCTGGCCTACCTGCTGCCCCGCGCGCGGTGGGGCCTCGCAGCCGCTTGCGGATCCGTTTCTCCCGCTGACACCGATGCTCAGACCCAAGCTCTCCTTCCACCGCCGCAGCCACCCTCCACCTGATTGGCTCCGGTTGGTCCCGCCCACAGCGGCGTGGTCCCGCCCAGTCTGCGCAGGGATAGGCTGAGACGGCGGCGTCGAAAGGGCTTCTGGGAAAAGTAGTTCAAACCGAGGAGCTGCAGAGACAGGCCTGCTAGAATGCGGAAGAAGGCGGGGCCTGCTTTTGCGCAGTGATTGGCCAAGACAGTGGCGACGATGGGCCGGATGGAAATATAATTTGGATCCAGGGTGGTACTGAGGCGATCTCGCGAGATGTGCGTTCGTGGGAGTGGAGAGAGCCTAGAGACAGGCTCCCTGTATCGCTGAGCCTTCGTGAGCGTTGCAGACGTGTGCCTGGCGCTGGGGTTTTGGCCTTCAGTTCGAGCCTGTGCGGTGGTTCGCCCGGGTTCCCCTAAGTGGACGAGACCTCCTTAGCTGGCACAGGGGATATAGCCTCATACCTGAAGCGAGCTCTTATTTTGCCGGGCAGGTACCAAGCTGTAAGCGGCTGCTCAAACAGTTATTTTTCATATCCTTATTAACACTTGTAAAGTTTGATATAAACAAAATAGCATTTCAATAAAACAATCACCTCTGCATAATCCCTAATTCTACTATACAAACCCTTTCGGACTCAGAAAACGTGAACTACCTTGCAATAGCGTGTATGGGGAAGGCTGTGGGAATGGGAGCTTGTTAGGTTGGGTTTGGAGGAAATGAGGATGTGGATAATAAATAATAGGACCTTAGCTCTTTTCATCAGTACACCTCAAAGTGGTCAATGTTCTTATGCCCATTTTACAGATGAGGAAATTGAGATATAGAGATGAAGTGACTTGCCCAAGGTCACTCAGCAGGCCAGTGGCAGAGCCAGGAATAGAACCCAGGTCTCCTGAGTCTCAGCCTAGTAATATGGGAATGTTGGGGTAGTGGAGGAGTGTCTGGAAGGTTGGGGGGGCACTTTGAAGGTGCTTAAATGGTTTGGTTTTTTTAGAGATTGGGATGGGAACCAATCTGGGGTTTTGAGGGGCAGAGGTGGCTGCTCCTGTGGTGGGAAGGTCTCTGGTCCTGCAGAGTGGTGATTACTTAGAATATATTTTAGTGACAACATAGGCACTTCTACCACCAATTTGGTGGTGCTACTGAGGATGTTGATTGTTGGGTTTGGGTTTTTCCCCTAAACTGTTGAGCCTCTATCAGGCCGGGTGGATTTTGGGTCCTTGCTATCCACTATTTGCTGGATAGCTTCTGAGTCCTCAGCAGTAACAGCCTGGACAGTAACATTGGCGTTGGGGCCCAATATATCCTGTGTGGCTGTTGCAAAGTCTGCTTGGGTGGCTGTTCAGCCTTGTTATTGGCTTTCACCTGCATACAGTCCAGCTCACTTCCATCTGGGCCTGGATAATATTCTTTCTGGCCTCATGTTTCTGCTAATGCATCTGAAAAACACTAAAAAACTTTTCAATTTCTGGGATCTGGCATCTCACTCCTCTTTGTTTGAAAATCTCCCCATTTATTATTAATTAATGAATAAATAGGATTTACAGGAAGAGCACAGTTCATTTGTATTTGATTTTTAAAGGCACAGTTCTGATTTCCTTGGCTTGGTGCAAAACATCCTCTGCTCCAAATACCAATAAGCAATTTTTCCATTATTATAGGAATACATAGTAACACAGATCTCAAGAGCTCTATAATCCCACACCTAGTTTTGCTGTTACACAAACAGCCTGATGCCATTAGCCCCCTCCCCCCACCCCGAACTCTGAGGCTGCACAATGATGTGGGTTTAAATTTCCACCTAGGAGCAAACTTTCAGAAATATTAACTTCAGTGCCCACCTTTAGACACCTATTGCCCGATATTCAGAAATGCTGTGCAACGGGGGCTCCCATGAAGTTCCCATGCAGTTGTGAGGGGCACACCTCAGCAAAGCAAGCTGTGCTGTACTATAGGGGTCTAAAACTGGGCACCTAAACTAGACCGCTCCAACAGTGCGAATCACAGGGCAGCAGAACTGAGGGGGCTGAGCTGACTTAATAAGTGGGAGGGGAAAGCCCCCCTCATTTTGGGGTGGGAGGCATTTCCAGGCAGAGTGTAACGTGTCTCTCCCCAACGGAGCAGTTTTCCAGTTTTCCAACGGAACATTCCTAGGCTGCTTCCTTCCCTCCCTCGTGGTGTGAACTCCCGTGCCCTCGCTGGCTCTCAGGCTGGGAGGACCAGCGGTAAATTACCTAAAACAATCGCCTCCCCTTGGTCATATTCAAGATGGCTGTCGGGCGACGCTCTAGCCGCTCCCTGGCGCTGCTTTCTTCCTTTCTATGGCAGCCGGTCCTCCACGTGTCCGGCCTCAGAGCGGAAGCGGAAGCAGAAGCAGGCTGCCCGGAAGGAACGTGCCCGGAGGAGCGGCGGCGGCTGGAGCCGGAAGGGAGCGTGGCGGCCGCTCACAGGTGCAATAACCGCAGGAGCTCGTGGTTTCGGGACGTTCGCACAGCAGGTGCTTTAGGCAGCGCGCGCCCCCTCCACTGAAGTGCGGGTCACGCACTGGGCCAAGCGGCCCCTCGGCGCCCACAGAGCCGGTCGGTCCGTGTCCCTCAGGCTGTCGCTGGCCATACGGGGCAGCTCCTTCTCTCTGGGGGCTGGGGTGATGAACAGGGGGAGCCTGCTGTTTCCGTGGGGGGTGGAGAGGGGATCCAGGTTTGTCGCGGGAGGGAGACCTGAGGCAGGGCAGGTCTCTGGTGGAGCATGATGTTTGACAGGTCACAGCTCTTGTGTCCCCCTGCAGCCCTTCTGCGTGGACTGGAGTTGTGGGGACAGGCTTTGCCCAGGCAGACGGGCCGGGCTTTGCCCTGGTTCACACCTCGCAGGTTCCCGCTGACAATACTCCCGCAGAGTATTCTGTGTCATTTGCCATCTGTTGTGCTTGCCGTTGTTCAGCTTGGCATCAGTGGGGCTGGCCAACAAAGAGTCTGGCACAAGGACTGTGCTGTAATGGGAGAGTATTACCTGTGCAAGCCGTGACTGTTTGTATATACAGAATGTGAAATGCTACATGATACTAGCGTGGCTTAGGGATCAGGGGGTTGTAGTGAGTCATACATTGCATGACATCACAGTTCATTTCTGTTTGAACAAATTCCCAATAGTGTAGAAAACACATTATGGGAGGGAGCAGTTATGCACCTCAACAACCTTTGATGCTACTGTTACGATACATGGACTAATGAGTATGCTTTCTTGCAATGACAGTCTTGTACAGTGACACTGTTAACGTGGTTACAGGTTTTTAGCTTCTGGGGCAATATATTATTTTCCAAACCATGCTAATGCTGTCCTGTTTTTTATTCACATATTTGAAACAATTTGGGGGAGATTTTTAAAGGCACACTGGGGAGTTGAGCAATCTAACTCCAAATGAAAGTAAATTGGAGTTAGGCATCTCCCTCCTCTTTCTGTATGAAAATCTCCCCATTTATTATTAATGAAGAAATATGATTTACAGGAGGAGCATGCTTCATTTATATTTGATTTTAAAATGCACTATGTGGAAACAAATTTGGAGAAAGTGTACAGTAGCAAATACATGATATTTAATTAAACAGTATCTATTAGTGATTGTGACACACGTGTATGTGAATACCCTTTTTATTTTGCAACTTTTGTTATGTGTCAGTGTCTGTAAATTTCTCCTGGTTCTTTCTATAGGATGCCTCTTGCAGCTATCTCCCAGCCTTTGCTATTCTTGCAGAGTGTTCAGGAGTAGGTCATAACACCAACAGCCTATGGCATATCTGTTATTAGCCCAATGTGTTCTATCTAAGCTCCAGAATCTGTTCACCTGCTGACATCCTGCCAGGTCCATGCGCAAGAATGTGGATTTTGCAGGAACAAACTCTCCTGTGCCAGGTTCTGCTTCCCACCCAGTTTGTATTTGACGTGTATATATTGCTTTTCATTCCCACAGATTCTGAATCAGACTATAAATAACAGCCCATTTTACTAATGTGCTTATTCACATTAATAAAGGTTTCCCAAACTGGGTCCTATATCGACCTATAACATCAAAGATCCTTAGTCCAAAATAGTTGGAATTTGGTGACCTTCAGGCCATGCTTCAAAAGACATCTGTTTGGTGTGTTTTTTGGAGAAGATTGAGGTTGTGCTTCCTATGTGAAGGTGTGGAAAGGAGTCTTTGCAAGGGGCAGGTTGAGCTCTTGCTGAATTGATTTAAATGCTGCTGAGACTTAATTTGTATTATTGAAGATTTATGGGAACCCTAAAACATTGACAAGTCTTTTATTAGTTATTAATTCTAAATAAATACCTCTGTTCCTTCTTTTGATCTTTAAGTTGCTGCCCAGGGGGAGGGGCTATTAGCCTTTCCCTGGAGTGTAATCCTGTGATCTGATTTCTAGACAGATTCCAGAGTATATAGTGTGTAGGTTCACAGACCTCTAACTTGACAGGACGCTTGGGTAGGGGGGTATCTGCTTGCGTCTTTCTTTAAGGAGGAAGCTGAATTTCCAGTACAGTTCAGTAGCTTTATTAAAAACAATCTATTTATGCATTAGAGAAAAGAGTAGAGTAACAAGATTTTAAAATGAAACAAACACCTACTTTAGGGTCTGAGGTCAGCCTATTCTCCTTTCAGTTATTTCACAGAGACCATGACAAGGTCTGTGTGTCTCAGTCATTCATGCTGTTACCATATTCATGGAGCTCAACCCCTTCATCGTTCTCAGGCCACCCCTCATGTTTCTGACTAGATTAGTTTTCTAGGAGTTGTGCTGTCAGCCATTGTCCAGAATAGTCCATGCATTGTCTTAATTATGATTAGCCATGTACTGCATCTCCACAGCAGGGGTTGTTTTGTCCATGACAGATTGTCTCCTGCTGTGCCAACATATTCACTAGACAGGACATAGTTCATTTTTCTGTTACATATCAAAACTATAATAAGAGGTCTGCCCCATCTTTGAGGGATAGGGAGGTTTATTTCAAGGAAATGAGGGCAGGCCTCTACCTGACCAAAAAACAAATGGCATGAGATCGTTAATTGTACATGTGCAGTTAATGAAACCTTAAAAGACAAGGTTCTACACAAAAGATTCCCACACAATAAATTTCACAGAACTAAAATTGACTTTGGAAGGAGGAGTTGACCTGAATGAGATTTTAAGCATTGTTTCCACACAGTCATTACTGGAATGAGATCTGTTTAACAGTACACTGCAACGATATGCAATAGTTTGGGATAGGAAGGGCCCATCATGTGAGACATTGAGCATCCTCAGCTTCTGTTAAAGTCCATGGAAGTAGGGGGTTAGACAACAATGTTGACTGTTACAGTGTGGGAGGAGAAAGCCCAAAGTGAAGTGCTGCAGCAATCTCACATGCTGCCAACTTGGCTACTTCCCAGGGGCAACATATACAGTGATTATGCAGTTGAGCAGGACACATTTATTCTAAGGGTTTATTTCTTTTAACTTAACCAAAGTTAAGGATCACATAATGAAGAAAGAGCAGAGAGAGGGTAGTTATTTGTGGAATGTTAGCTGGAAAAAAGTGGCTTTAAAGGAGCAGAGTGAGCTGGTTTGGCATAGTGGAAAAGGAAAGCTGTTACTGGCAGACAGCAGCATGAAAAAGATGCAGAAATGGCATTGAGAGGTGGGTGGAGTGTTGTGCCCAGAGTTATTAAATTTTGCAAAAGGAGGAGAGGAGTGAGAGCCAAGATGTAAGCAGAGTTGGGGTGGCCCCATGTCACATTTAGTAAATGAGGCCAAGGAGTTTGAACTTCTCAAATTCTTTGTCTCATTCCTCAGACTTGGGGTGAGGCTCAGTCATTCTGGAAAAGAAAGTTAACATTAGCTGCAACATGGTGAATGGATGGGGCAGAAGAGAGGATATAATGGCATCATTTCCATGGCACATGTCTTGTAAACTATAGCATGGCCTTCCATTAGGGTCCCCACTTTATTTGTCCATAGGGCCCTCATCCTTAAGCCAGCCTCTAGAGAGAATTGAGGGCTCTTGACTCCTTGGAAAGAGTATCCCTGAGTGAAGGGACCCACTGAATCCAACTGAACCTACAGGGCCTTCTATAATCTTATCTGGCTCCCATCACCCTAGAGTCTGACTTTGGTCAGGCCACTAGTAATAAATCTCTACAGTTATGAAATGGGTATAGGATTTTTAATCACCATAGATAGTCAGGAACTTAGTCTTACACGTGATTTAAATTTGACTAGTTTGTAGTATGCCTTTTTTGGGGCACACTGTATGTGAGGGGTCTCTGGCAGCAAAAATGTAGAGCTGATATATTACCCACCCTCTAATTCTTTGAGTCATGTAATTAATACCAATCAGTGTGGGTTTATGGAAGATAGAGCCTATCAAGCTATTTTTTGTGCATTTGATGAGATTTCAACTGGTTGATAAAGGTAATATGTTTATGTAATACACCTAGACTCCCATAAGACATTTTACTTGGCATACAAAACATGGTACACAATAAATGGATTAAAAACTGGCTGATAGGTCTCCAAATGTAATTGTAAATGGGAATCATCATGAAGCAGGTGTGTAGCTAGTGGGGTCCTGTAGGGATCATTACTTGGCCCTATGCTATTTGACATTTCTTCTAGCTCATGGAGAACATACATATCACTGATGAAGTTTGTAGATTACACAGATGTGGGTGGGAGTGGCAAATAATGAAGAGGACAGGTCAGAGCATTCTGGATCTCTTGGTATTCTCGCTGCAAACAATCAATGCATTTTAATATGACCAAATGTAAATGTATACATCTAGGAACAAAGAATGTAGCTCTGACTCACAGGATGGGGGGACTCTATCCTGGGAAATAGAGACTCTGAAAAGACTTGGAGTCCGTGTTCAGATGAATACAGATGAATATCCACCATGATCCTCCAGTGAGACACTATAGCCAGAAGGGCTAATGCAGTCCTTGGATGCATAAACAGGAATCTTGAGTAGGGTGGGGAGCTTAAGTTGAGTTTGTATTTGGCACTGGTGTGACAATTACTGGAATACTATGTCCAGTTGTGCTGTCCACAGTTAAAGAAGGATTTTAAATTGGAGAGGGTTCAAAGAAGAGCCACAAGATTAAAGGATTGGAAAACATACCTTATGGTGACAGTCTCAAGGTAAACAGACAAAAAGTTAAAGGGTGAACTGATCAGGCTATATGCATCTACATGGGGAAAGAGAAATTTGATAATTGGCTCTTCAGTCTAGCAGACAGAAGTCTAACAAAATCCAGTGGCTTGAAGTTGGAGCTAGACATAATTTATACTGGAAATAAAGCCTAAGTTTCGAACAGTGAAGATAATTAGCCATTGGAACAATTTACCAAGAGTTGTGGTGGATTTGCCATCATTGACCATTTTTAAATCAAGATTGGAAGTTTTCCTAAAACTTATGCTGTAGTTGAGCAGGGTTCTCAGGCCCCTGGGGAGCTGAGAACAGGTTTTAGGGGGTCTGCCGAGCAGGGCCAGTAATAGACTCATTGGAGCCCAGGGCAGAAGGCTAAAGCCCCAATGCTCCGAGCCCTGCCAGCTAGGCCTCAAGCTGAAGTCTGAGAAGCTTAGCTTCGTGGGCCCCTAGGCAGTTGCCCTGCTTGCTACCACCTAATGTCAGCCTGGCTTTTACATGCAGATAAACAGTTGTTGTGGCACATGTGGACCATAGTTTATAGCATGTTGGGGGGGACCTCAAAGAAAAAGGTTGAGAACCCCTGCTGTAGTTCAAACAGCAATTATTTTGGGGAAGTTCAGTGGCGTATTTTATGCGGGTGGTCAGACTAGATCAGGGGTCTCAAACACGCAGCCCGAGGGGTTATTTTCTGCGGCCCCCCCCCCCACCCTCCCCCAGTGTTTATCTAGAGTGGCTCCGGCCTGATGCGCACTAGGGGCAGGGCATGCTCCCTGCCTGCCTGCTCTGCCCCCGTGCCGCTCCGGGACGGAACCTGGGGAAGGAGAGGTGCAGGGGTGTGTTGCTGTTGCTTCAGGCACTGCCCCCAGCAGCTCCCATTGGCTGGGAACAGGGAACCGTGGCCAATGGGAGCTGCTGGGGGCAGTGCCTGAAGCAACAGCAACACAGACCCCTGCGCCCCTCCTTCCCCAGGTTCTGTCAGCTTCCTGGAGCAGCGTGGGCGCAGGGCAGGCAGGGAGCCTGCCCTGCCCCCAGTGTGCGTCAGGCCAGAGCCCACCCCCTGACCCCCTCCTGCAGCTGAACCCCCTGCCCTGAGCTCCCTGCCACACCCCTCCTGCACCCTGACCCCTTGCTGCACCCTGCACCCCAACCCACTGCCCTGAGCCCCTTGCTGCACCCCTCCTGCACCCCAACCCTGTACCCTGAGCCCCGACCCCCTGCTGCACCCTGAACCCCTGCCACACCCTGAACCCCAACACCCTGCCTTGAGCCCCCTGCTGCACCCTGCACCCTGACCCCCTGCTGCACCCTGCACCCCTCCTGCACACCAACCCCTTGCCCTGAGCTCCCTGCTGCACCCTGACCCCATCCTGCACCCCACACCCCAACTCCCTGCCCTGAGCCCCTGCCACACCCCTCCTGCTCCCCCTGGGGGCAGGGAGGGAGTGGAGTTGGGGTGGGGATTTCAGGGAAGGGGTGAAGTGGGGGCAGGGCTGAGGGGAGGGGTCAGTAAATGCAGCCCTCAGGCCAATGTACTAGTCCTCATGTGGCCCTCGTGGTCATTTGAGTTTGAGACCCCTGGACTAGATGATCACAGTGGTCGCTGACCTTCGAATCTAGAAATAAATGTGCAAAAAAAAACTGGTTCTCATGCCCTTGTGTTCCTATGGTTTTAGTTTTGACTGTAGCGGAGGCATCTAATCTTACAATCCTTGTCTCCTAATATTCTTAGGTTCTTGGATTTTAAGTCCAGGAGGGACTATTGTGATCTAGTCTGACTTCCTGCATAATATAGGCCATTTAATTTCAAATAGAACCTGGACTTACATTTTAGTTAGACTAGGACTCTGTACACCCCTCTTCCCCCCCCCCCCACATTATAAATGTAATGTTTCAGAGAAACAAACATGATTTTTTTCCCCTCTAGGCATTTTCTATAAAATGGGAATTTTTATTGCACTTCTTGGAATCTGGTTCAGCTCTTCTCTAGCAAAGGCAGATTCTAAAGCAGTGACAACATCCCTGACTACAAAGTGGTTGTCAACCCCTTTGTTACTGGAAGCAAGGTAAGCTGTTAGTTTTCATTCACAAATCTGAAATTTAGAAGAATAAAAATGCTAGCTTGTGGGCTAAATCACACACACAATATAGTAAATCCTAGAAGAGTATTAAATGGTATTTGGCAGCATACCTTAGCAACTAGATGTAAGCACCAATGTGCTGTGTCTAAAACTGTTTACTCAGTCATCCCCCCCCAGTATTGTGGACTTGATGCACAGTTCTGCTCTCATGTCCCATTTTTCCTATGCCTGTGTTAACAGGCTGGTATACAGTAGAGGGGAACAACATCAGTACCCCATGCCACATCACTCCCACTGCTGCTCTTCTAGCTAGATTATCCATCCCTGCAGTGTTTCCCACTTCATCATTAGAGAGCTCCAGCCAGTTGAGGCAGCCTGCTTGTCAGCACCTCTGACTTCTGGGCTCTTGCCAACTGTAGCAGAGCATTCAGCCTCAAATGTGTCCAGAGAGTACCTGCCTCCTCATCTGAGGTAGTGAAGTTATCATGTATTCTCATGTAGTTCTGATTTGAAAATATGCTGGTATACCTATATAGTCTCTACTGTAAATGAATTAAAGGTGTCATATATTATGTGCTGAAGAATTAAATCCAACCTGTTAATCAAAGTGCATTTTGAGATCAAAAAGATGAAGGAAACAGTGCAGGGATGTTAGTTTAGAAGAATTTGTGAAGGGAAGAGAGACAGACACCCACCCATTCACTGATCATAAGCACCTCAAACTCTCTCAATCTTGGTTCAATCCATTAGTTCTGTTTAAGGTCCTTCTAACCAAACTTTGCAAATTAAACATGATCACTGCACTTTTTGGAGGGAGGGAGGAAGGAATACTCCCACACATTTGATAGACACCCTTTTGGATAAGTTCTGTGTCATGAATCAACACTTGGTCAGAGCATTACATCTGTGCTAATTTATTTCCTCCCCCACCCCTAAGGGTTTTATTTATAAACACTATTCATAAAGCCCACATGTAGGGGCCCTGTCATGCCCCCAGAGGGTTCTATGGTAAAATTCCCTTGGACAGAAGCAGGATTGTATCCCGTATGTGTAATGTTGTTTGTATAGGCTCAGATTCTTCAAGCACTTAATGCATGTGTAACTTTACTAACATGAGTAGCCCAGTTGTAGTCTGCATAAAGTTAAGTGCCTAAGTGTTTGCAGGTTTGGGGGTATTAGTAACCTGGCCCGGAGGGAAGATTGTTGTATCTTACACTATCAAAGTGTTTTAAATAAGTCACCAAGAACAAAGAAATAGATTTGTTAAAAAAAGTGTGGAGCAATGTTTAAAAACAAAACACTATTCACTTTTATGACGTTTTATTTAAAGAATATTTTGAATAGGAACTTTATAGAAACATTTACAGGAAAATGATACAGGTCTGTAGGCCCAAAATCTAACCACCTCTCTCTTATGTAATGTCAGTTTTTAATGCACATTTATCACCAGGGTATCTGTGGACATGAAAGTCCTTATAACATTTAGGAATGCCTAACTGTTTAAAAAGAAATATGCCAGGAGTATAGTGGTCCTGAGAAATTCTCCAATACAAATCAATTTGCCTGTCAAAACAGGAAAACAGTTTTAAGCAAGGAGACAAGCTATTAATTTAAAGCTTTTAAAGAGCTGTTAAAAACACTGGGAGTGGAGAGAGCCTTGAAATTAGGAGAAATACCATGACAAAGGCATTTAAGGAAACAAGATTAAGTGCAGATGACACAAAGGATGGTACAGTATGTTCCTGCCTCAGTGCATATAAAGCTGAGACTAAGCCCTTCAAAGTCTAAGCAAAATGAGGTTATGGAGAAGGTCCCAATGGTAAAGTAGGTATTAAATATTCTGGATACTAAAAAACCTGTGTTCTGTAGGTGGGAGATAGTAAAGTTAGGATCTTCATTACCTCACTTTAAGATTTAATGGAATCATCAAAATTGGATCCTTGATAGATTATTCCACAGCTTAATAGGTCTCTTGTCAGGAAGCTGTTCCTGATTTTCTGGCCAAGATTTTTTTTTAAAAAGTACCTGAAGTTAGATTCCTAAATAAGTATTTAAGAGTTTGTTTTAGACACCTTTTGCTATTCAGGTTGCTAAAAATAGGATGGAAAATGATCCCTAGTGCCATTGATTTAGTATGTTGTTTTGAAGAAGCTCTCTGTTATCCATGCATTTTTATACTGATCATAGCTCCCAAAGGAAAGTCTTTGGCTGACATCAAAACCAGTTGGGCCTGGTTGGTAAACAGGGTGCCATAACCAGGAGCCCATCTAAAGGTTTGGGGGAGGTGAATTGTGAGATTTCACTCTTAAGAGCAGGTGCTGGCCCTGTTACTAGGGCTATGTCTACACTATGCACCTTTTAGCAACACATCTGTGCCGCTACAGCAGTGCTGCTAAAAGGCGTGCAGTGTAGCCGCTGTTTGGTGTCAGGAGAGAGAGCTCTCCCGCTAACAAAAAAACTTCCATTCCCAACGAGTGGCGGTAGCTTTGTCTGCAGGAGAGCGCTCTCTTGCTGACAAAGCGCTATTCACACTGGTGCTTTTAATCGGCAAAAGTTTTGTCATTCGTGGGTTTGTGTGTTTTTTTCCACACCCCCAAACAACAAGAGTTTTGTCATTCAGGTTCCAGTGTAGACAAAGCCTTAGAAAGCATGTCCATGGAGAGACACATCTCAAAAGGTACAGATGAGCCTCAACCGTGTGATGTGGCTGCATGACAACACTTGTACAAAAGACCATGTTTGCACCAGGTTTACAGTAGGAAATTAGGTCAGTATAAGTACATTGGAAAAATCCACACCCCTGAGTGACGCAGTTAAACTGACCTAACCCTGGATGCAGACACGCTATGTTGATGGGAGGACTTTTCCTGTTGACATAGTTCCTACCTCGCTGAGATGGAGTACCTACATTGACAGGAGAAGCCCTCCCGTCAGCAGAGGTAGTGTCTTCACTGAAGTGCTACAGTGGCAGTGTTTTAAGCATAGGCCTCCCCTTGAGATAAGAGATTAAGTGGGAAACAGACAAAGAACCAAAAAATAAATATTTCAAACACTAATGAACACCTTCAGGAAAAGTGATCATTATATCTTAAGTGTCTGATGAGCAGGCTTCTGCATTTATCTGCAGTGAGCTACGGAATGATGTGAATGTGGGTGAAACTCTAGTGCTGAATCCTCCCTCCAGTTTGATTTACTGAAACTAGTATAGTAATTTGTTGCACAGTTCTCAAGAAGTTCAAATCAGGATTAGCTCAAAATAGATTGAAACCCAGACACAAATTGCTATCATGGTTAACTTGCTTTTTACCTTATCCTGTTGCTACTTGATTTCATAGTCAAAATAAACAAACCCTTGGTGTTTGAAGCATATAATAAACTTTTCATATTAGAAAAATCTACCTACTTTATCGATCATTACTGTTAGGAATGGTTACAGGGCTATTGAAATAGGGGATTTTTGTTATGTGAAACAAATCTCACATAAAAATGTCCTGTAATTCATTGTATAAATGGTTTTCCCCACAAATATTGCTAGCTCAGACATAAAAGGGATAGACTGAAACCTCAAGTTATGTACACTTGTGCATTTTAGAGCTTATGCTTGTGAGGGATTAATAAGTGCTTTACAAGCATTCTCTACACTAGAGATTCTCAACCTTTTCAGACTACTATACCCCTTTCAGGAGTCTGATTTGTCTTGCATACCCCAAGTTTCACCTCACTTAAAAACTACTTGCTTAGAAAAAAAAAGACATTAAAAATACAAATGTCACAGGACACCATTACTGAAAAATTGCTGACTCTCGCTTTTATCATAATTATAAAATAAATTGATTGGAATATAAATACTGTATTTACATTTCAGTGTGATGCTTGAGCCTGTTTTTCCCCCCACTTATGAGACTTGTCTGAAGCCCAAGCCCCAGACGGCGGGCTGAAGAGTGTAACTTAGCTTCACAGAGTCCCCTATGGTGTGCGGCACTGGGCATTTGTCCTGCTTGCCACCCCCTAATGCCAACCCTGCACTTGCAGTCCCCCTGAACCCATTCTGCAGCCCCCAGGTTGAGAAACACTGATCTAGATGAGCTGAGTACCTACTCCCTGGAAGACCTTTGCATACCCCCAGGGGTATGCATACCCCTAGTTGAGAATCACTGCTCCACACAATTTTATCAATCAGCCTTACTTGCAGCATTCCTTCTATTTCTAGTTTCTTTCCTAGTAATGATGTTTGTTTCTTATATGGGCAGACATATGCTAGGGATTAAAATGTGCTGTAAAAGCTAACAATTTCATAAAGCACTGTAATTTGAGATAATCATCATAAAACAAGTTCTCCTGAAGATTTTCCCCTCCCCCTCTCTGTTCAGTGAATTTTTAGCAGAAGAAGGTCAAGAGAAATTCTGGACTTTTGTCGAGGCCAGTCAAGATATTAGATCATCAGATCATGGTGGTAAGATTCTGTAAACCCTTTTCCTTGCTTAATATTAATCAGCATAGATAAGAGTAAGCAAAATGTTTTACAATGTATGCAATCACAGAAAAATGGAATATAAACTCTATCTATATAACTTACATTGTGGTGGGAACTGTGAGCTGAACAGGGCAAACAAACAGCCAGTTGATTAAAGCCAGTCTATGTGCTAAAACTGATCTGTCAGGTTGTGCCAGGTTGTGTTTATTGGGAAAAGTCATTTTGTAAATAGTAAGTAGTGAGCAATTTTTAACTATATTCCCACACTCCTCATGTTTAGGCCCTGATCCTGCAGTTGCATCTAAAGTTACAAGGAACTTAGTGCAGATCCAGCTGTAGAACTGGGTTCTTAAAGAAAAGAAGGACAGGAGTAATGCTTCATATTGCTTAGTGATATTGGCCCTTATTATTTCAGGTTTTAACTACATAATGGTCCCCTGCACTTTTCATAGTATAGATTATTGTGAAAACCCATGATTTACAGTTAAATGGCCCTCTTCTGCAATAGTCTCACATGGAGGTTAATTGCTTGTGCTCTGGCTTTGCAGGTACCAATTATTCCTCTTACCATGCAATGCTGAAAGCAGCCTGCCAGAATCTGTCACTGCTGCAGCAGAACTTGTTGAAGTTTTCCCTGTCTTTACGTTCCTATTCTGCTACAATTCAAGCCTTTCAGCAGGTTAGTACAAAGCAATGGAAGCCATCCAATGACACTGTTTCATAGGATCCAGGAAGGAAGTAGCTACTTCAGCTACCTACAGATATTAAGTTTGTGGCTCAAATAAAAATGACGAAGTAGTTTGACACTTGTTTTCAAAGTGGTAAAGGCCTCTATTCCATGTCATAGTCAAACCCTAGCTTGTTTTGAAAAACAAAGTTATTTTGAGGTATAACAGTGATTAATCCACTTTAAATATTTTGATGGAAAATTAATGGAGACCTGAAGAGGGGGGAAAAAGGGGTTTATACCTTGTTTAGCGTCTTTCAGATGGCTTAACTTTTTAAAAATTTACTGCTTACTTTTACTTTAGAAATATTAATGTAAATTTTCACTTTTTGCCAGAAGTCTCTCTGCAAGGTGTCAAAAATACATCTTACAATACTCAGTCTCATGTATTGAGAATATATATTTTTATCATAACACAAAAATAACTGACCCAGGGTTTTTGTTTTTGGCATCTAATTCCTTTTTAAATATTTGGGCTTTGTAAGTAAAGGGCTAGATAAGTGTATAGTTGCCTCTTAGCAACCTTAATCAAAGAGTTTTTCTATTTGTATAGTTAATCAGGTTTCATTTCCATGGCATCTGTGACATCATAAACTTACTAGTTCTTCAGTAGTTCTGTTATGGGACTCTAAAGATATTATCTCCATGCATGTGGAACTGGAGTTATCAGAATCCTTAAATGGAAATTGTATTCTTTCCATCTTTATTTTACAAATCTAGTACAATTTATAGTTTGTTAAAAAATATACACCATTCTGTAATGTACTTTATTTTAGTAATAGACTTGTGTTCTTTTCTGAGGAGGTTTTCCTTTTCATCTTGAATGATTTGATCATGTTTAGAGATTGACTTTTTGGTGCTTAAAAATAAGGAATTTCCTGGTATGCATAAAATGTTCTGTGTAGTTACATATGTAAAATAAAACAATTTTGAAGTTGGGGGGGTGGGGGGGGGAGAGAAGAGCCCTATCATTGTAAATACCCTCTGCAAACCATATCATTCATGAAATTTAAGTGTTAAAAAAGTAAAGAGAGAATGTTTGTTTAGCAGGTAGCTTTTAATTACATTAGTAATTGGAGTTGTACATCACCTTGAGCTCCTTGATTGGGAGCCTAGTATTATTATTGCCTAAAAGTCCTATTTTCAGTTTCTTTTTGTAATTTAATGTAGTGATTTCTATTATTTTTGTTCCAAGAAAATTTTATAAACTATATTGTAACACAGATATTTTAATACAGATAGCAGCAGACGAACCTCCACCAGTGGGTTGTAACTCATTTTTTGCTGTGCATGGGAAGAAGACTTGTGAATTTGACACCCTTGAAATCCTTTTACAAACAGCTTCAGAAAGGTAGTCTTTATACAAGATCTAGCCCAAACTGTAACTTTGTTAGACTTATTAAGGTGGGGAAGTTTTATTGAATTTCTACTTTCTACATACTCTGTTTCCCATCTGTATTTGCCCTTTCTTAGGCAGAGTAGTAAACACATATTTGCAATTTATTTTTTTGGTGTCAAGCCAGTCAGGAATAATTCTCTTATCCTTCTCACTCTCAAAAATTGTACCATAAAGTAAGGATGTTCTAAAAGGAACTAGTAGAAGATGAAGAGGTCTGTAGAAGGGCAGCAGTAATTCTTAGAAATGTGGGAAAGTGTCCAGGTAAAGAGTTTAAAAAAAAGAAAGTAGTAACAAAAGAAGAGATGAGGAAGAGCTAACATAATAAAGATATAAAAGTTAATGAATGGTTAAGGAGAGGTCAGTCAGATGCTCCTGTTTCTCTTTTCTGAAAATAAGAGAGCAAAGGGAAAATCAAAAATAAAAGGCCACACATCTAAAACTGGTAGTTCCTCTCCCACTCCTCCAAAATGCATTTGTCACCAAGCTATTTCTGGTGGACCAGGATGATATGAACACCACAGAAAAATGTGGAGTCGAGAAAGGAGGTACGTAAGGCGGGGGAGGGAGAAGAGAGGGAATATAAAGCCAGAGAAAGTGCAGTAATAATACACTTTATAAGTATTATTTCATCCTCATCTATTCTGAAAGCTTTTAGTGCTGTTTCCCCATAGTTCTCTTACCTCTAGAGTAAGTCCAAAGTTTTCTAGGGAGGTAGGCTGCAGTTGGTGCCTCATTCTCCCTAAACTCAGAATTGTTTGCCCCTTTTCTGGAGCTATTCTTTCTCCTTCCCCCATCTTCTTGAGAGCTGCTTCAATCATCTTTCTCCTTGGAATGAGCTGGGCCTGATTTATGTAGGGCCAGACCCCTCCCACTCCCAGCAGCCTCTGAGAGGACTGCTTAATTGGAGTCAGCTGCTTGCCCACCCCATCACCCCCATGTGACAGCTGACTGTTTCACAACATTATTTATCTTTGGAATTTGCTGCTGCTGGATATTATTGGGGGCAAGCATTTTAGGATTAAACAGTAATTAGGTATTTAATATGAATAACCAGAAGAGCCACAGTTAAATTAATGAGTGTAAAAGTTGTAGTGTCCTTCATGAGAGAAGGAACAGAATTTGGGTATAATAAACAGAGAGGATTCTTTATTTGGATTGCTGGACCAAATTTGTCTTAAAAGGAACATGGTTGGACTGCACAATGTTACTACACAGGTCTGCTAAATGTTACTCCAAATTAATCAGTTGTGGAGTAGATTACTGACAGTACAAAAAGGTATGAGATAATGTTTTGGACAAAAACTGCCTGAGGTTAGGCAGAAACTTTCCCCAGGTAATCCCGACTGCATAACTGTCCATTATGAGGGTTCATATCTTCTTCTGCACTATGGTGCTGACCTCTGTTGGAGGAAGGATAGTGGAGTAGATGCACACCAATGGTCACATCTGTGTAGTATGAGGACAAACACACAGAGCCTTTATGCTTTAAGCAGAAACTAGAGAACTCCCTTGACAGAAAGTTCCCACGTTTATTAAGTCCTACACTGCAGCCTGTCTCTGCTAACTGTGGAGGACCATGAACTCTCCAACCACTCCAGAATCTAGATGTGGTTCATGTGTTCCTAGGGCATTAATGTGTTAGTATAGTAAGACAGTAATCCTTTGAATATGTAAAATACTTTACATTTAGATATTTGTACTATAAATACTAGAGTCAGTGCTACCATATTGTCATTTTCCATGGACAGTAAAATTCTGGACAGCAGAATGCTTAAAAACTATTTCTGAGAGTGGTTCTGTTGTAAGTGTCGCACATTTTAAGTCGAGGACAACAAAAACTAAGAGCTTATGCTG
Organism: Chrysemys picta bellii; assembly: GCF_011386835.1. Classification (NCBI taxonomy): domain Eukaryota; kingdom Metazoa; phylum Chordata; order Testudines; family Emydidae; genus Chrysemys; species Chrysemys picta. The sequence goes on along the minus strand of NC_088799.1, from coordinate 47,042,352 downwards.
ACAAATACATGAGTCTCAGATTTATTTTATTTTCATTCAGATATTATTTAAAATGACACACAATAGTAATCTTAAATTTATTTTCCATCATAACTAACAGGATTATGCAGGGAAATAATCGAGTTGAAATTGGCAGTAAATCCTGGTAACAAAACTAAAAAGTGAGAGACTTTACAAAAAGTAATTATTAACATCTTAGAAATTTAAACTACAATCTGTTTTTGGATTCCTCTTTCTCTGTTTTGCAGCTTGATTTTTTGTAAATATAAAGATTGGCATCTTTTACTTCTGGTTCATGTGCAGGTGCATAGCATCATCTTGCTCATGCACTGCAGATGCATTCTGTTGGTAAATCCCATTTGGGAATATTTTGAACCTTATATTAGGGTCAAGACTTGAAAAGAAGAGGAGATAATACACACACAAAAATACAGAACAGGAAAACTAAACCTGTAGGAGGTTGGCAATGTCTCCTTAATGTCTGTTGTGTTTAGCTTATTTTATTTTTGAGATAGGACTCATGCCCCAATAAATAGTTTATTGAAAACATTAAGCAAGTTGTTGCTCATTTATATAAGGATCATGGTTAGGTGCTTTCCAACCTCCACCCATCCAGTTTTACGGTTGAACCTTTGGAGCCCTGTTTTTCCATTTTATCAAAGTTTTGCTACCACACACGAATGACTGACAAGCTTAATAATGAATAGAGAATAGTCTGAGACTTTGTCCTTTGTGAAAAGACACCTAACGGTTACACAGGGAGGGAAAAGAGATTTGGATGCATCTTGCTCAGTTTCCTCTTTCAAGTATATGTTAAAACCACCACATTCTTGATGTTTGTTCTTAGGCTGAAGCCATTTTTGTTCAAAGGAGATCACAGATTCCCCCTCTCAAACCCGGAAAGTCCTGTTGTCATACTCTATGCTGAGATTGGCACTGAGGAGTTTTCCAAATTCCACAACCTGCTTGTTTCGAAAGCCAGTGCAGGAGAAATCACTTACGTCCTCAGACACTATGTTGCTGTAAGTACTGATATTATTTTGAACCAATTTCTTTGGAATTAGGAAGAGCCTCTTGCTAAGACTTTAAAAAATGGGTGCCTAAGGTGAGGCTCTGACATCCACACTCAGATACTTAAATGAGTGGCCTAACTTTTGAGAGGTGTGAATCTGGCTATAAACACCCGTGATTTTAGGCACCCGTTTTGAAAATCTAAGCCCATATTTCCTGTTACAGGAATATTTTCTTTGCATTAAACTGAATATTCAGACTGCATTTCTGGATTCTGACCTATCTATACAACCAAATTATGAAAATTACTTGTATCATTTAAATGTGGTGTGGTGAAGCACAAAACATTTGTAGCATAAGCTGGGTGAGTAAAGAGTGAGAGGTATTTTCCAAATGGAGGCCATTCCTTTTATTTGGAACAGGATTGAATTCCATTGCTGAACCATTCACCAGTCCTACTGTGATCTGCTCTTGTTTCTCCCTCCATCCCATCAATCTGGAGGGGGGGACGACACCCCACATTTACTTTCTATATTGGAGCTCAAAAAGAATAGTTGTAGAATCGATGTTTAATTGTACATTTTAGTGGCTTACAAGAGTTTTGATCTGTTTAGTTTCTCTTCCTGATAGTGTGATAGTGTTGATAAAAGCCATAAATGTAGTACTTGGGCTGACAGCCAAATTTGCTATATGTGAAAAGGCATCAATTGGCTCAGCTTTAGTGATATTTGTACTTTCGGTGAGACACAGCAAAAAGAATAAGGCTGTATACCACCCTCTTCTTTTTAAAAATAACACAATTCCATGTGACAGAATTCCCATTATTTGCATAAAATGCTTAATTCTGGGCATTGGTTAGAATAGCCATTTGATTATAATATGTTGTTAAGACTTTTATGAAGTGCTCAGAGGTGTCATCTTAAAATCATGAAACATAAATATATGATCTCCTGTCCTGAAGTGTTAATTGGTTTGATCATTTCTGTGGTATTCCCTATTTATTTTTACCATTCAGTGAATGCTGGAGGCTGGAGTATTTTCATTCCCTTGCTTCTCAGCAAAAAAGAACCACTTTTTTCCCTGCTGTTCATTTTGATTAAAGAAATGTATCCATCTAAAGTTGGTTCAAATACTGGCTTATGCAGCATCATTTTTTGTTTGGTTCTATTCAGTATTCACAATCTTTATTTTGGACGCAGCCAGGGATTCCATCACAGGACCATTCACCAGCCCTAGTTTCCTATTATTCTTTGTCCTCCTCTTCAGCTAGACTAACTGCAAAGAGCCTAGTAGGAATAAGACATTAAACGATTATGCTGTACTCCTGCAAAATAACTCATCCTGTGGCTACTTCTTATGTATTTTATACTGTACAAGTTGTGTCTGAATGCTAAAATGACAGACATTCATGCTCTGGTACTCCAACCCCTTTAAATATGTGGCAATATGAGCTATTTTGCTATGGGAAACACTAGCTTAGTGTGTTGTATATCCATACAAAGACATGTTTATGTGCTGTTGGTTTTTTACGTTTTCTTTCAGAATCCAAGTAAAGAAAAAGTCTACCTGTCAGGCTATGGTGTGGAACTGGCTATTAAAAGCACAGAATATAAGGCCAAGGATGATACCCAGGTGAAAGGTGAATTCCTACTTAAAATAAGAATTGTATATACAAATAATTTGTGTTATAATAAAATGGTTTCATATTTTTTTTCACATGAATAGTTTTTTTTCCCAGAGGGCAAGAGATGGTGCTCTTCTTCCCTGTCTGAGTTCTGAAGAGCCACCATCTCTTCCTTCCTACTCTCCGTGCTGTCCTCCTCCTCCTCTAATTTTGGGAGCAGGTTTACTCTCTTTAGAGCATATTGATGCCATTCTTTAATTAGACAGATTACTATTACTACTAACACCAAGGCATTACTTCTTCCTTACCCCTCTCCAGAGCATAGTATGGTTCCTCCATCAGCCTTCCAAGCCATACAGGGAGATGGAGACTAAAATATTTAAAATTAGTTTTGCCCCTCTTACCATCTCTGGAGCAAGAATAGGGGCAATCCCCATTTCTGGAAATCTGACACAGACTGGCTAAACTGCATATTAGTTAAGTTCATGTGTATATATGTATTTTATAGAATTGCATTTAATAATTTTATATTTGTGTCCATTTAGCAGACATCCGATACTTCTGGATTTTTAAAAAGAAATAGCTACTATCAAAAGCAAGTCCTGCTCTTCTAATCTGTTTTAAAATATTAGCATTGACTTAATCACATATATACTAACTTTGATACTGTTTCAGCCTATATGGCGGTAAACTCAGTAGAAAGTTAGCAGTAGCCATACTGTATTTAAATACATTTCCTTTCATCCAGAGTAAATATAGATAATTATTGAGTAGAATAAAACTTATACTTCATGCAAGATGTTTTAGGGTTTGCAGTGTGACCTTTTTCTAAATACAGTAGAACCATAGTCTTACGAACACCTCAGTAATGGAGGTTGTTCTTAACTCTGAAATGTTCATAACTGTGAACAAAACATTATGGTGGTTCTTTCAAATGTTTACAACTGAACATTGACATAATACATCTTTAAAACTTCACTATGCAGAAGAAAAATGCTGCTTTTAGCCATCTTAATTTAAATGAAACAAGCACAGAATCAGTTTCCCTACCTTGTCGAATCTTCTTTTAAGCTTTCCCTTAACATTTTTTTGTAGTTTACATTTAACACCGTACTCTACTATATTTTCCCCACTCCCATCATCACCTTCTTTCTTTTGGTCTCTGCTGCTGCCTGATTGTGTACTTTTGGTTCCAAATTAAGTGTGTGGTTGACCGGTCAGTTCGTAACTCTGGTGTTCGTAACTCTGTGCTTTGTCAATATTCTCTCTGAGACTCTTACAATAAAATGCTTTGCAATGTACAAAAATTATCCCTCAAATTATTCTAGATTGAGCAGATTTCATTCAAATGCCTTTTTTTAGCCTAAATTACTAGTTAATGATCATTTTGAGAATAACTGGCATACTGGAGCATCTGATTAATTTCAATTTAGGAAGCTTTTATTCTTGTTGCATTAGTGTGTGAGCAATTTAATTAATGTATCATTACAACTTCAGCAAGACCTTTGTGTATTGGTTTATAGAATAGAAGCCCCCCCCTTTTTTTTAAAGAAAACCCCCTCATTCTGGATAAAACTGAATCTATGGGAAGATCCTTTTGTGTTAGTCAATATATACACATTATTATTATTTATTATTAATGAAAAATAGAGTATTTTGTAGCATTGACATATCTGTTACACTGAAAAATCCTCCTACCCTAGCAAATCCCACTATTCCTCTATTTTTCCTTTTCTGATCCAACCCCCCTTTTCTTCCTACTGTTGCTGAGTCATCTCTACAGTTAATACAAAGGCTGTGCTCTCCTTTGGAGCTCTTAACATCCCTTGGGAAGAGGAGTATAATTTCCAGATTCACTTCTGCACCTCTGTTTCTTGTATTTGGCGGCAAATACAGCATCCTGTTTTTAGCTGGTTTAATTTTTTAATGAACTTTTGCTAGATAGTCATGGCAACTGTGGTCCAGTGAACTGATCACGGGGCTGAGTGTCACAAGAACTGGCTTCTATTTCCAGTTTTCACAATGACTTGCCATATGACCATGGGCTGTCACTCCTCAGTTGTCCTCGTTTACCCCATCTGTAAAATATGGAGACGACACTGCTTACTCACTTTCTGTAAAGTACACATCACTCATTTGTAGATTTCAAAGTAAGTATTCATCATTACTGCTTACTGCTGTTATGTAAAACTAACCAAAGAATATATGTAAGAAACTACCATCTGAATAGTGCTGTAATAGTAGTGTTGCTTTGTATTTATAGGTACAGAGGTGAATGCTACAATGATAGGTGAAAATGACCCTATTGATGAAGTGCAAGGATTTCTCTTTGGAAAGCTAAGGTAAGACATTCGTTTGGTAAAAATCTATTGTAGCATGGTAAAACCTACTTTGTTTTTACAAAAATAACCAAACAAACCCCAAAACTATGTAGGCAGTTAGAGTTTTAGCAATGCACTCAAATAGCCTAAAGGCCATAAGAGAGCAGAAACTATGTGTAATGGCAGATGCAGATATTTTTGGTTCGCTAATTTCTTTGGATTAGCTACAGTTTCACTGATCTGGCACTAAGGAAGGTCTGGTTTTTTTTCTTTCAGGCAGTTGTATCCTGACTTGAAGGAAGAACTGAAGGAGCTTAGAAAGCATCTTATTGAAAGTACCAATGAAATGGCACCTTTAAAAGTATGGCAGTTACAAGGTAATTTATATGTGGAAAAGCTTCTTCCTAGTTGTACTAAAACTAAATTTATGTAAAAATATGTCCCTTGCATGGTCTCTCCATGAAAGTGATATTTGCTTATAGGAGGGTATTCTCGAGGGAGACCTTAACTAAATTCTTGGAATGTCCAGCAGCTTTCAATCTAAACCTTCTTGGGAAGTAGTAATAGAAGTAGTTTTAGTAAGTTTCCATACCAAGTAAGGGACCCATGAAGTTTTCCTTCTACACAATGACTACATTGTTGGTACTCAAACACTCTTGATGTTCAGCACCCTGGCTTATCTTCTGGAAGTGTAGGGTGCCAACTTATTGTATCTGCAAAGTATAGAAAAGAGAGTGAGGAAAATTGAAGGATATCTTTTGTCATGGCCCCACCCTACCTCAGAAGGTTCTGTTTTCTCCAAGCCACTGAAGGACTAAACTCAAGATGTTGTTGATCCTGAGGCTGGGGTGCTGGAACAGTTTTTATAGTAGGGGTGCTGAGAGCCAAATTGTAAACCCTGTATATGATGGAAACCCTTTCAAGCCAGAGGGCGTGGCAGCACCTCTAGTTCCAGCACCTATGTTCTGAGGTCAAAGTTTTCTTTGCACTCACCTTGGACAACTTTACTCTTTAAGGCCCTGATGCTGCCACTGCTTAGGCATTTATTTAACTTTACTAATGTAAGTAATCCCACTGTCTACAATGGGACTACTCCCATAGGTAGAGTTAAGGATGTGCATAGGGTTTGCAGGATTGGGGCCTAAGGGCTCATTCCTATGTGATGTGAATGAAGTACCCTCAATTCCCATTATCGTCTCTTTTCTAGGGAGAAATATAGAAAACTCATAGGAAGGAGTGAATGTAGGACTCCAATCCTGCAAGTTTCTTAGTACTGCTCTCAATTTTCATTGTGGTCAGCAGAAAAATCCTGTATATTTATGGTGCTGTCATATTGTACAAGTTACCAAATCAATAGTTTTAAGTTTAAAAAAGAGAAAAATAAATAAAAATACCACCAATGCAGCCAAATGCAAACACCTTGTTATTGTAGCATAAATGTTTCTTGGGCTTTTCAGCTCAGTTTTTTTTATATTCGCCATTTTTCCTTCCTTCTGCTGCCGCAAAATGTAAACTAATTTAGAGTTCCTGCAAAAGACATCAAGTGAACTTTTCATTTTTCCTCCCTTGTTCGATCCATATTTCAAAAGCTTTCCATATTCTGCTCTGTGCTTCAGTCCCAAGAATAGTTGTTGTTTGTTAAACAAGCCTATGAGAGGGAGGCTGACGGCCCCTGAAAAAGAAATAGCTAAGGCTATTGCATGTAGAATAGTCTAGTTGCACAGAACCTGCTCTACCAATGCTCCTGGAGAAGAACTGAAATCATTAACTATTTCAGAAAGTTACAGCAAAATGATAATGATAAATATGCAATGAAATATCTACTTAAATCATGTCATTGTAAGGTCCTTTTGTAGGGGTCCTAGATCCAGGAAGCAAGCATCTAGACCCCACCCCCAAAGTAGATTTATTTAGCCAGAGACAGCCAAGGCTCCTCATGTCTGTGGTGAACTAGAATTCTTGGCACTGCCTGCAGAGACGATTCAGGGTTTCAATTTCAGGAAGCCATTTACACAAGGTTGGCTACTAAAGGCTATAGATCAGAAAGAAGACCAAAGTGAGCACCTAATAGGGACAGACAGAAAATTAAGCTTTCAAGATTTCCACACGCAATAGATCATCCTCTGAAATGTTTGTGTCCGAAGTCCTTGTGTGACGTGAAGATGGCAATTATATGTATTAAGTTGGTTTTGCACTAAATGCATTGCTGTGTTTAGTTTACAATCCTTGACTTAACTGTTCTCATTTTTAGATCTAAGTTTTCAAACCGCTGCTCGCATCCTGGCTGCTCCCACTGTGGATGCTTTGATGGTCATGAAAGACCTCAGTCAGAACTTCCCTACAAAGGCCAGGTAATTCATTGCAGAAGATCAGGGAGGCTTTCCATTTAATAACTTTCCTAACCATATTTTCTCCTCTCTTCAGCATGATTAAAGCTGAAGTAGGCCTGTTAAATGTTTCTTGAGGCTCATGTAGCTGAAAGTAAACAAGTACAAGTCTTTCATGTGAGAGCATGTCCCTAGTAAAGATCTTTAGCATGAAGTTTGATGAGTGTACGAAGTTGTCCTTCAGTGGAAGCTGGAGTTAATCACTGAAACGCTAACACTGTTACCTGCATGATTTCTGTGCTCTACAAGCCTTTTTCATATTGTGATCTCACTTGTGGTCCTCAAATGCATATTAGATTTATTTTTTTTGCACCCGTTCGCACTATGGTCCAGGGGAGATGTCTTGGTAATTGGCAAGGTGGTTAAGGGGGCACGTCTGGTGTAAGAGGATGAGTGTTTGCTCAGTTCCTGGCAAATATACAGTTCTGTGAAAATCTGGAGACAGACAACATCCATGCTGTGATTGGAAATGTGTTTAAACAAGGTTGCTAGCTTGGTTTCCCTGGCTAATGGGGAGAAAGATTTATTTTGAAAACTCTTCTGATTTAGATGGCAGGAATGCCCCTTTGATGTAGTGGGAGGTATGCTGGGCACCATAAGGAGGCCATGTGTTCTAGTCTTATCTCTTCCATTGTCTGGTGTTAATAATTTTGTGCACTTCACAGCAAGTATTACTGAACAAAGTCTCATACCCTCTTCCCCTCCCCCAGCACATATTTTGGCTCCTGAGGTAGGGGTATGTCTTAATTCAGTCTCCCTGTATGCACATGGTACAGACTTGATTATATTCTCATATGCTATTTGTTCCTTTTACAGAATGGGCAAAGAATGAGGCAGAGGGCTGCAAGAAGGGAATTCATGTTCTCTTGTGTTTAAGGCATTGGATTGGGATCCCAGAGAACTGGATTCTATTCCTGGCTCTGTCACAGGTTTCCCATATAATGTTGGCCAAGACTATTGCCTACTCACAACGAGGCTGAATTAAAGTTACATTTCCCAACTTTTGAGTATTTGACTTTTCAATTTTAACATTCTTTTAACATAGCTTTTTGTATGTAATCTCATATTTGTGTTATGGTAGTGCTCATAAACTTTGATCAGAATTGGGGCCTCATTGTGTTGGTCTCTGTACTGACATAGAGGTAGATACTAAAGAGCTTACAGTCTGAGAACTAGCAAAATCCAAAGCATGGCAGAAAGGGAGATGCTCAGACATACAATTATGTACATGTACACATACTGCTCAGAGAAGAGGGAGAAGCAGTAACAGGAAACTTGGAAATGGCAGAGATGCTTAATGACTACTTTGTTTTGGTCTTCACCGAGAAGTCTGAAGGAATGCCTAACATAGTGAATGCTAATGGGAAGGGGGTAGGTTTAGCAGATAAAATAAAAAAAGAACAAGTTAAAAATCACTTAGAAAAGTTAGATGCCTGCAAGTCACCAGGGCCTGATGAAATGCATCCTAGAATACTCAAGGAGCTAATAGAGGAGGTATCTGAGCCTCTAGCTATTATCTTTGGAAAATCATGGGAGACGGGAGAGATTCCAGAAGACTGGAAAAGGGCAAATATAGTGCCCATCTATAAAAAGGGAAATAAAAACAACCCAGGAAACTACAGACCAGTTAGTTTAACTTCTGTGCCAGGGAAGATAATGGAGCAAGTAATTAAGGAAATCATCTGCAAACACTTGGAAGGTGGTAAGGTGATAGGGAATAGCCAGCATGGATTTGTGAAGAACCAATCATGTCAAACCAATCTGATAGCTTTCTTTGATAGGATAACGAGTCTCGTGGATAAGGGAGAAGCTGTGGATGTGGTATACCTAGACTTTAGTAAGGCATTTGATACAGTCTCTTATCGATAAACTAGGCAAATACAATTTAGATGAAGCTACTATAAGGTGGGTGCATAACTGGCTGGATAACCGTACCCAGAGAGTTGTTATTAATGGTTCCCAATCCTGCTGGAAAGGCATAACAAGTGGGGTTCCGCAGGGATCTGTTTTGGGACCGGCTCTGTTCAATATCTTCATCAACGACTTAGATATTGGCATAGAAAGTACGCTTATTAAGTTTGCAGATGATACCAAACTGGGAGGGATTGCAACTGCTTTGGAGGACAGGGTCATAATTCAAAATGATCTGGACAAATTGGAGAAATGGTCTGAGGTAAACAGGATGAAGTTTAATAAAGACAAATGCAAAGTGCTCCACTTAGGAAGGAACAATCAGTTTCACACATACAGAATGGGAAGAGACTGTCTAGGAAGGAGTATGGCAGAAAGGGATCTAGGGGTTATAGTGGACCACAAGCTAAATATGAGTCAACAGTGTGATGCTGTTGCAAAAAAAGCAAACATGATTCTGGGATGTATTAAAGGTGTGTTGTGAGCAAGACACGAGAAGTCATTCTTCCGCTGTACTCTGCGCTGGTTAGGCCTCAACTGGAGTATTGTGTCCAGTTCTGGGCACCGCATTTCAAGAAAGATGTGGAGAAATTGGAGAGGGTCCAGAGAAGAGCAACAAGAATGATTAAAGGTCTTGAGAACATGACCTGTGAAGGAAGGCTGAAAGAATTGGGTTTGTTTAGTTTGAAAAAGAGAAGACTGAGAGGAGACATGATAGCAGTTTTCAGGTATCTAAAAGGGTGTCATAAGGAGGAGGGAGAAAACTTGTTCATCTTAGTCTCTAAGGATAGAACAAGAAGCAATGGGCTTAAACTGCAGCAAGGGAGGTTTAGGTTGGACATTAGGAAAAAGTTCCTAACTGTCAGGGTGGTTAAACACTGGAATAAATTGCCTAGGGAGGTTGTGGAATCTCCATCTTTGGAGATATTTAAGAGTAGGTTAGATAAATGTCTATCAGGGATGGTCTAGACAGTATTTGGTCCTGCCATGAGGGCAGGGGACTGGACTTGATGACCTCTCGAGGTCCCTTCCAGTCCTAGAATCGATGAATCTATATTCTTAGCTTTGTATTGACTTTCACAAACTGCCTTTTAGCTTAGCCATTAAATGTTGGCTGACTCCACCATTGTTTTGAGTTTGTGTTTTTAATATGAAAAGTTTCACAGGTTCTTGGATTCCATTGATGAAATCTTTGCTGTTCTGCTGAAAGCAGGGGAGCTGGAACAATTTTTATAGTGGGGGTGCTGAGAGCCATTGAACCAACTGTAAACCTTGTATGTGATGGAAACTACTTCAAGCCAGGGGGTGCTGCAGCACACCCTCCTCCCACACCCGCACCCCTAGTTCCAGCACCTGTGGCTTTCTGGCAAGGATCAGGTGTGCAGTGTTCTGACTCTTAATTACCACACTATGAAGCTTAAAGTTGTTACGCTAAAATAATCCTTAATTGTCTCTTACAAGTTGTTCTTGTGAACAAATGAGTTTATACTAGAGAAGGTCCCTATTCACCAATTAAAATTTAAAATGCTGGAGTGGAGAAATGGTGGTAGCGCTCACTTTACTATGTGTTGAATTTAAGGCTTGGTACATTCCAGAGTTGAAGTTTAGTCTTTTAAGTGGTAGTTGCTGCCTGGAGTAGGGTGTCAGGATAGCATTGCACAGAAGAGTAAATTTTGAAAGCTGATACTTGGCCTATCTTCTTATTACTATTTTAATGGTGCCCAAATATGTGTTAAGTGCTTCCTGTTGCAGATAATACCAGATTCCTGCCCTGAGGAGCTTACAGATATATTTCAGACAAAGAATGCAAAGTGGGGTTTCAAGACAGCAGATATAGGGGGATGTGGGAAAGAGGACTGGCAGCATCCATCACATGTGATGTTTTGTTTCCTTAGAGCAATAACGAAAACAGTTGTTTCCTCGGAACTCAGGACAGAAATTGAAGAGAACCAAAAGGTAATGCTTATAGAAAATTATTCTGTACATTTGTACACTTCACATAGCTTTAAGCTTTGAAATAACCTTTAAAAAATGTCAACATTTTTTTTTTTTTTTTTTTTGTGCTGGAAAGTAGAAGCCAAAATTTTTGTACTTGAGAACATAGGTTTCTAAATCTATATTAGAGTACAGAATAAAAGTGTCTGGCATTTCAAATATGAATGAAGGAGCTTAACTTTGCTTGCCCACATATGAAAATATTGGCCAGGATGCCTTAAAATAAAGAGAGCGCAAGAATGTGGGATGTCATTGTGGAATGATGGTATCAGGCTCTTTTCTTCACAGATCCATAACAGGTGTTCCCAATGGTGAAGAGTGTCTGCTTGTTAGATGCTTGTCATTTAATCCTCATGTACATTAAGGATATTAAGTGTGTGATTTAAGAATACAATAATCTGAACTCAGGAGATCTTCTAACTGTACTTGTTTGTCTTTGTAAAATAAATTTAAGTTTGATGGAGATGCTGAATTGACAGCTCTGGAGAAAGAAATGCTCTTTTCATTCCTGGAACTGATATAGCACAAGCGGCAACTCAAACTTTCCTACAGTGCCCCGGTGAAGTATCTCAATGTTATTCTATAAACTAGGGATTACATCCACGGGAGCAGTGGTAACTTGGTCTCCACGCCAGTTCAGTCCTTAGCTTCTCTACTAAGACTGCCAACAAGTGTCAATTTTGGTAGTGACTTTTGTGGTGATTGCTTGGCCACTAGGGACAGGACTGAAACAAATAACTAATTAACTCATTTAGACCCTTGAACACACATACTGCTTTCAGTCACCATTGACCTGAATTGGATTTGACCAAAGTGATAGCGGGGGAAAGCTCTGTATCCCCTTGTCAGTGCCCTTAGTCAATAAGTCATCCTGGTTAATAGATTTTTTTTTAAGGAAACAGGATTGGAAGTTGAGGCTGAGTTTCTGGCTTTGTATGTTTTGGTAACCATATGGGTTTCTCCCAAGATGTAAAGAACAGTTGAAGACAAGCCATCAGAAGTTTAGACACAAAAATTGCTTAGGCATATTTCTGGATTATATTCAAAAGATGTTTAAGTTGTTGGGGAAGTGTGACCTTTAGGAAAGATAGGGTTTAGGGAGTAGAAAATAGGGAGCCTTTAATAGAGCTTTGTTGGGAAATGATATAAAAGGCAGAAAGGACTCTGCCTGATTGTCAAATCCCCAGGTTGAACTGGCAATTAGGAACATCATTTCTGGATAGGGAAATACCTCCTGATCTCATTTATGCAGAAGCACTTATAAAATTATATCAGTAAAACTGCACTTTAAACATAGGGCCTGACTCTTCTCTTACACAGCATTTCTATGCCTGTGAAACTCTTGACTTCCACTTTTGTTACCAAGGGTACGTTCAGACTACCCACCGTATTGGCGGGTAGCGATCGATTTATTGGGTATCGATATATCGCGTCTCGTTGAGACGCGATATATGGATCCCCGAACCCGCTCCCCGTCGATGGGAGAGCCGCAGCCGTCAATCCTGCGCCGTGAGGACAGGAGGTAAGTCAGAATAAGATAAGTCGACTTCAGCTATGGTATTCCCGTAGCTGAAGTTGCGTATCTTACATCGACACCCCCCCAGTGTAGACCAGGCCCGAGTGGAGAAGGAGATTGTGGGCCTCAGTGCAGTAAATGATTGCTTGATTATTGATATAATTATTTTGAGGCTGAACAGAAGTTTGCAGTTTTTGTTCATTTGCCAATTGTTTAATAGCTATTTATCAAATACCAATATATGGTCTTGTGTATGTGTTTTGTCATCTGTACTTCTAAATAGGCTCCAGTGTGCCAGTGTTTGATATAAGAAAATAATAGTTAAGTGGCTCTGATGCAGTGCATTGGGAATTAGGCAAACCATGCCAATTAACAGTGGCAGGAGTTGTACAATACATTGAAAATGTACCCATTATGACTGTTCAGATAGAGTAGAAAATACAGGTTTGAAACAGTAATCAAATAAAAACAAAGCAATAGTATCTTTCTGTGCAAGATCTGAATTTCATGCTAGCTCCATGTTTATAGGAAGAGCCATGTACAAGCCTGTATTATTTCTAGCATTAAAATATGAGCAGCAACTGCTCAGATTTATAGACCCAGTTACTCAGTACATTCCAGCTGCTTTTAGCCACTCTGGCAGTACAGAGCTGCCAGGAAGCTTACTTAAGCCTTCTGCAAATTCCCATTATGGTATGTAACATCACTTAAATCAGCTTCTGTACCAGGTGACTGGAGGATAGCTAATGAGATACCAATTAAAAAAAAAAAAGTCTCCAGAGGTGATTCTAACAATTATAGCCTGGTAAGCCTAACTTCAGTACCAGGCAAATTAGTTGAAACTTTAGTAAAGAACAGAATTATCAGATACATAAATGAATGTGATATGTTGGGGAAGAGTCAACACAGCTTTTGTAAAGGGAAATCATGCCTCACCAATCCATTAGAATTTTTTAAGGGGTCAACTAGCATATGGACAAGTGTGAACCAGTGGATATAGTGTACGTGGACTTTCAGAAGGCCTTTCACAAGGTTCCTCACCAAAGGCTTTTAAGCAAAGTAAGCAGTCCTGGGATAGGAGGGAAAGTCTGCTCATAGATCAGAAATGGTTAAAAAAAAAAAAGGAAACAAAGGGTAGGAATAAATGGTCAGTGTTCACAGTGGAAAGAGGCAAATAGCAGGGTTCCCCAAGGATCTGTACTGGGGCCAGTGTTTTTCAACATATTCATAAATGATCTGGAAAAGGAGGTGGCAAAGTTTGCAGACAATACAAACTTACTCAAGATAGTAAAGTTCACAGCTGACTGCAAAGAGTTACAAAGGGATCTCACAAAACTGAGTGACTGGGCAACAAAATGGCAGATGAAACTCAGTGTTGATAAATGCAAAGTAATGCACATTGGAATACATAAGTCCAACTATACGTACAAAATGATGGGGTCTAAACTAGCTGTTACCACCCAAGAAAGATCTTGGCATCATTGTGGATAGCTCTCTGAAAACATCAGCTCAATGTGCAGCACCAATCAAAAAAGCAAACAATGTTAGGAATCATTTAGGAAAGGGATAGATAAAAAGACAGAAAATATCATGCTACTATATAAATCCCTGGTATGCCCACATCTTGAATACTATATGCAGTTCTGGTTGCCCCATCTCAAAAAGATATATTAGAATTGAAAAAAAGGGCAGAAAAGGGCAACAAAAATGATTAGTGGTATGGAACAGCTTCCATATGAGGAGAGATTAAGAACATCTTTCATTTAAGAGGAGACAACTAAGTGGGGATATGATGGAGTGAATGAGGAAGTGTTGTTTACCCTTTTACATAATACATTCCGACCTATCAAATACTTGTAAGTGGCTGTCATGTTCTCCCATAACTATTTCTCCTCCAAGCTATATGTAGTTGATTGTTTTAACTTAAACCATGTATGCTGTATTCAAAGTCACACAAAGGCTGCTGTGGAGAACTAATATGGTGAATTTATTGGAGTTAATATATAAATGCAGGGACATTAATAGATTTGAAACACCACAGAATAAATGCTATGGAAGTTTTTTTACGCTTAACATTGATTTTTACTTAGTTTTTAGCATTTGTCTAATGACTTTGTTACACTTTCCTTTAGTACTTCAAAGGAACATTAGGATTACAATCTGGTGATTCCGCCTTGTTCATCAATGGACTGCACATTGATCTAGACACACAGGACATATTTAGGTATGAACTTGTATAATTTCTTCAAAAAACTGTTCTGGTTTAGAATCTTGAAAGTGTTACTGCATTTGTATATAGATATTAAGCTTGTTTATGGAGAAGTGTGTATTTCTTGTAAATTCAGCAGAGTGAAAGACTAAATGTAAATTATTATTTTTTTAAAATACAATAATGACAAAGGTAAGTCATACTTATTCCCTCAACGAGTAAAATACAGAGTTAAAGTTGTTATGACATCACTGGTGCACCCTGCTGAGAATATACTGAAGTTTTCCAAGATTTTTCCATTTTCCCAAGATTTCTAGCTGAATTCTATGTATATTGCAATACTTGACACCAGGGCATGAGCAAAAGACAAATTTTTCTCTGAGCACAAATTTCTTTTGCATATAGTTGAGACCTAGTCACTAGTTTTCTAGTTAATTTATTATTTCTTATATCAGCCATTAGCTAGTATTTTAAAGTTGGTGCAGGTCATTGGTGACAAAGTATTCCCTTCTGATGGCTGTAATTTACTAATTTGTTAGTAAATTATGGTCACAGTTCATTTCCTAAAATCCACATTACAATTGACATCCTTGTTGGCAGTTTCAGCAGAAAGGCTAAGCTACGGAGACAAAATTTATCTTAATCAACGCAAGGGCAACCCTTCCCTGCTGCTGCCTAGGGTGACCAGATGTCCTGATTTTATAGGGACAGTCCTGATATTTAGGACTTTATCTTATATAGGCGCCTACTACCCCTCGCCCCTGTCCCGATTTTTCACACTTCCTGTCTGATCACTGTACTGCTGCCCATTGGTTTAGCCTGTTCTGTGAAACAATTTTGGGCTACAGTGCTATCCGTCATTATATATATACACACACACACACACACACACACACTCACTCTCTCTCTCTCTCTCTCTCTCTCTCTCTCTCTCTCTCTCTCATTTTAAGAGAAGAGCAAAATATTAGTTCTTAAAGGTTAAATCCCTGAAAAAATGTCCATCTGAAAACTGCCATATTGGGGCAGTCTGAGTTTGTGTGCGCACACGTTCCTAGTGCTATTTAACACTGGATTTAAATAAATTTTCTGGGAGAAAATCCTCTTGAGGCAATTTGAAATTACTGAGATGCTAATGTAAATATTTGTAGACTCTTATAATGATGATTGTACCTTAATATAATCTGGTAATGTTTAGGCTAGAGCAAATCAGTAGTTGTATCTTAATATGTGTGTGATATTGAATGATTTGTATTCTTTCTAGCTTGTTTGACGTGTTGCGCAATGAAGCTCGTGTTATGGAGGGACTTCACAGTTTAGGAATTGAGGGCCTTTCCTTGCATAATGTTCTAAAGCTAAACATCCAGCCATCAGATTCAGACTATGCTGTGGATATCAGAAGCCCTGCTATTTCAGTGAGTACATTTTCTTATGAGCCAGGCTGTCCAGCAAAAATCTTATTTGAGCCTGGGGCTTTTAGTTGCACTCAAATAGACCTTTTTAGCGTATCGTACAAGTGCAATGTGTCATATTTATATGAATAGCTAGAATGCAGAATAAGAGTCTGCACTGCAAAGAATTTACAATTTAATTGGCAACACATGGCAAAATATACTAGATTGTAAACTCTTTGGGATACAGACTGTAGGTATGCAGCTAGTGTTACCTAATAATGGAGTGCAGATAGGTGAGAAAGCATAATTGGTAAGAAAGTTAATATGGGAAGGATTCATGTGTTCAAGAATTGGGTTTAAAGGAAGAGAGAGTGGGGGCAGAAAAGTGGTATACAGTTCTTTAACTTGTAGAGCCCAAAATGAAGGAAAACATGTAGTTGAGACGGGAAAATGAGATTAAGGGAGCAATGAGGAGAGGAAGGAGATTGAGGAGATTAGAGAGGAAGTAATAGCAGAGATTAGGTGGGAGTGAGGTTATGGAGGCCCTTGAATGAGAGGGGTGTGTGTGGAAAAAGGGTTTGAATAAAATACTGGGGATAGGGCAGGACGAGATGATGAAGTGTTGCAGGGTTAGCTATAGACAGAGGCTTCATGACTGTGCCTTGTGAAAGAAATTGTAACTACAAAATATAAGGTATCCAGTAGAGCATAGCAAGTGGGGGAAAATAAACCCAAATAATCCAGTGCAATACTTCCATGCCTGAAAAACAGCTCATGTAACTGAGAAGATAACCAGCTTCTGACCAGACTTGCCTACAGCAGCATAGTTGAAAGCAGAACTGTCTTTGACATCTTAGTTGGAGGATATAAATAGAAATTATACAATGCCCCTTTTTATGTGCAGTTCTCCAACTTTGTTGTTATTTCTATGGACAGTAAATTCAACTGAATAAAAATCTAATTAGTGAATCTGGACAAAAAAACAAGCAAACAAGCGCATGAGAAGATTGGAACAGTCGGACTTGTGCAAAATTGAAAAAGCAAAATAGATATTGGATCCAGCATGGAACCACCTACTACTTCTAATTTAAAATAAATTGCTTTCTAACTAGATGGAGTAATTAGAGAATAAAATTAGGAACACTCTGTGTACTTGGCCTTTAGGAGAAAGGAGCAAAAGGAAAATTTTATGATTTTTTTTGTTTTTGTTTTTTGGAAAAAATGTTTACCTGTTACATTGCAAAGCAATATAGAAGAGAATCCTTTACTTTGGAAAAAGCATCTAGATTACCAGCAAGATACTGTAATACAGTTACGTTAACGTATAAGGACAAAGTTGGAGTCCAAGACTTACCTCTTCAATCTAAAAGGTGAACTTCAGTATCTTTAAAGACAGTATTTCAGAAGCACGGGGCCTGGAGTGGTCACCCCGATTCGCCCTACCCAAGGGACAGCTCTCGCTCCAAGCAGCCGTTCCTGATTTCCTCTCCTCTTATGTTCTAGGATGTTTCCTGGAAGTCTTACGATTCCAGATGCCTTTTATCCCTACCCTTAACTCTTGCCTCCTAGCTCAGAACTTTGGGGTTTCCTGACCTGTACCTCAGGGCTGTCCCTGTATAAATATGTAATTTTAAATTTTTTTGCTGAATATGTGGATCGGCCTAAAGCAGGCTCTCTGCATTGTTTAAAAAAATACTCTTGGGCAGAAATGAGATGATGAAATAGTGAGCCTGGCTCTTTTTGCTGTTGACAACAGGCTGATGTTAATATTTTATTTCATTTCTGAGGGTTACCTCTTGTAAGAAATTTAGATGAGAATGTTTTTAGACAGCTTCCCTCTCCTTCAGATAAGGTAGATAGTGTCATTGCTGGTTGGATTCCTTGCGATTTAACATGAATTTCCGTTTACTGCTGTAAAGATCTATAACCTTTTCAAGCCCCTGAATAAATTAAGTGGTCTAAACTGCATTTAATTACTCTGTGATCTGTAACATCTCGAACATGTTCAGCAATAAAAGAGCAAACTTCTTGGAAACAAACAATGTTTGGAATTCCTTTGAGAATACTGTGCTTAGCTTCTTCACGTTACTGGATTGTCTAAGAAAATATAAATTTGGTAGAGGGAGACTGGCCAGCTATGAACGTTGTATCAGAGACTGGCCAGCTAAGATGCTGTATAACTCCTAAGATGGTGCTCCTGTTACTGTACAGAGGCATAAGAAACAAGTGAAGGGAAATATTAGAGGCACTGGATGTTTAGTAAGATTTTTGTTGCAGGAACTTAAACGGGAGACTAACCAAGCCACAAAAAATAGATTGTGCATCACAGTGATGTGATGAGAAATGGATCGTCCAAAAACCCACCTCCCAAAAATCACAGGGTTGATACAGCCTCATTTTAATACCTGAGAAATTAGTTACACACCATCATGTAGTAAGGACTTTCTGGCCTTTGATTAGGTAGTCTTTAGAATCAGAAAGCATTAAAATACTAAATGCTGTTCATAGCTTTGTGCAGCGCTATGGAGCAATATTAACTATAGATAACTTTCTTTTAAAAGATCAAAAACATCTAACACTTCTCTGCTGTTACTTTCCCTCAGGCTTGACTTTTATTGCTTTTTCTTTCACATTTGTGTTCATCCCATTGTCATGTCTTTGGGAGGGGGCCTTGCATCATTGTAGAGGGAAAAATGGAAGTGCTAAGAGGAGTGAAAATCTGAAATTGTGCATGGTAGAAGACATGGCATCAGAGAGGAAAACAGATTCATAATGTAACTTCTAACAGATCAAATTCAATTGGTGTTTTATTAAACTAGAATGCTTAAATGCAATGCTTGTTTTATATTATTTCAAACATCTCACTTTAACTAATTGCAGATTATATTAGTTTAACAAGCAATTATTTATTTTTTCTTAGTGGATCAACAACCTTGAAGTTGACAGCAGGTACAATTCCTGGCCTTCCAGCGTGCAGGAACTGCTGCGCCCCACCTTTCCTGGAGTAATCAGACAAATCAGAAAAAACTTCCACAACTTTGTAAGTAATAACCTGAATAGAAATAAGATGCACATTTTTAATAGTGAGGGAAATTTAAGCACTGGAACTACTTTCATACAAGTGTGGTGAATTCTCAGTGATGGTGAAATCACTTAAACATTTTAAACTGAGGCTGGGTGTTTTTCTAAGAGATAAGCTCAAACTCAGCCAAAAATTATGGGTTAGATGCAAGAATCACTGGGTGAAATTCTAGTGCGTATATTATGCATGAGGTCAGACTAAATGATCCTAATGATCCCTTCTGATCTGAAAATCTATTAATTAATGTAACAATGCTTTTCTATTGATGGGGTGAGTGTGAAGTTGTGTGAATGCCAGATTCATGACCTGCTAATATTTGATGATGGCTAATGAAGTTTCTTGAACTTGTCATTGGAATATCACTTTGCCACATGTAAAAGGTTAAACTCATCTGGAACACCTTGCAGGATGACACTGGGCTGGCACTCAGGAAAATCATGTTCAATTCCCCACCCTACCATAAGCTTCCTTTGTGACCCTAGGGAAATCACTTAGGGCTAGTCTGCACTGGCAATGTTGAAGTGCTGCCGCGGCAGCGCTTTAACGTGCCTTGTGTGGTCGTGGCACAGCGCTCTAAAAAAACCCACCTCAACGAGGGGCGTAGCTCCCAGTGCTGGGCACTGTTTACACTGCACTTAACAGTGCTGCAACTTGCTGCACTCAGGGGGGTGTTTTTTCACACGTCTGAGCCAGAAAGTTGCAGCGCTGTTAATTGCCAGTGTAGACAAGCCCTTAGTCTGTTTGTGCCACAGTGGGTAAAATGTCGATAATAATACCTCTGCAGTGAAACATGAATAAACCTGTCCTCTTAACCATGAACCACTGTTTTGGCCTTTTAATGGAACAAACTCATGTAAAAACCTTTATTTTGTAATTTCCCAAAGGTTCTTATAGTGGATCCTTCCCATGAGAGTACAGCAGAATTGCTTAACGTGGCGGAGATGTTCTTCAGCAACCACATCCCATTGAGGTAATGCTACATTTTTATGGGAGGGCATTAGTTTAGCTTTTGTGGCTTTCATGATTATTACAAAGTGTTCATCATTAGTCACGTGGGATGTTGTATAAATTTTCAACAGTTAAAAGTGGCCCAGGAAAGCCAATCCCTCCAACAGAACAAAAGAAAATGGAGAAAGCAAGATACTGTAGGAAAAAGGAGGGCAAAATGATCAAAACATGATTGACTCAAAGCCTCAAAGACATGAAGGGATTTGAGTGGGTGAACCCTAGGGAATGTTTTGTAGAGACCCTGATCCAGAGTTATTCAAGTCTGCTTATTAACATACCTAGCAAGAACCCTTGTTTAAGATCTTTATAATCATTGGCTATTCTGCATTATTTGTTATGCTAATAAAATCTTCACTAAGATTTTATTTGCATAACAGGCTCATGTTCTTTGGGATTGTTTTCTTTACAGGATTGGTCTGGTCTTTGTGGTTAATGACTCAGAAGACGTTGATGGGCTACAAGATGCTGGGGTTGCCCTTCTTAGAGCATTTAATTATGTTGCGCAAGAAGTGGATAATAATTATGCCTTCCAGACTGTTATATCTGTAAGTGTTCGTAAATGCATGTTTAATATCTGATGTATGAGAGAGACTGTCTGGGTGTTAATAGGATAATAATAAGAGAAATCTATATTACTTCTGCAACTCTGAATCTCTAGTATCTGATGAAGTGCACTTCAAACACTTTTTCTCTTTCAAAATTTTGTTGGTAAAATTTTTGATAATGAAAACAAGGATCAAATAGAATTGACAGCACTGTGCAAGTTTTGTGTGTCACCTTACCTCCCATTCCCTAGTTCTGCCCACGCATCTCGGTCCTAACCTGCTATGTCACTTACTATTGTAGTTCTGGGCTTGTCTTTAGTAGAGACTGCCAATCCTGCCAGATAATTTTGTGATGGGTACTAGGATGAGAAAAGCAAACTCATTTTCATTTGCAGCTTACGGTGTGCAATCATGTTAACTTAAAATGGTTACAAG
Organism: Chrysemys picta bellii; assembly: GCF_011386835.1. Classification (NCBI taxonomy): domain Eukaryota; kingdom Metazoa; phylum Chordata; order Testudines; family Emydidae; genus Chrysemys; species Chrysemys picta. The sequence continues at coordinate 47,020,917 of NC_088799.1, read as the reverse complement.
ATGCACAATTTTTTAATTCAGTTAAATTGCTAGTGGTTTGAAAACTTTGCTTTGTTCTTCCTCCGATTTGTTTTGATATACTAATGATTAGTTGCAAATCAAAGAAATAATATCTAGAATGTTAAAAAAAGTGAAACAAAGATGTTTCCTAATTTACAAGGGGAATGTCAGCCTCCTAGATCATGGTTGTAAGCAAAAATCCTGGGACTATTCTGCAGAAAAACATGCGGCCCTTTTGATTTGTTTAATTTGAGATTTGCTTTGCTGCATATCTTTCTGAAAACATTTGAATCACAAGAAATGTTTGCCATTCTGGCCAACATCGAGGTTAGAGAATACAGCAATAGTCTTCTGAGCATAAGAACTCTTATACGGAGGCATAGCAGGCTAATTTTCAAGACTAGCAATGTTTATCATTTGGCTTGTATTTGTATATAGTCTATTATCACACATAATAACTAAGTTGCCATAAATGTTCTATATTAGAAGTTGGAATGTAGCTGCTATGTTATGTTTGGGAAAGAGAGGGAAAAATCAGTCATGGCTATAAATCTGCATTTGCATCCCCTCCTCAGATATATAACAAAGTAAAAACTGGAGATCAGCTGCAGGTTGAACATGTGGTTAGCGTTCTCGAGAAGCAGTATCCTTATGTAGAAGTGAACAGCATTCTGGGGATTGATTCTGTTTATGATCAAAACAGGAAGGTAAGAATTTTGTGAAATAAAGTATTGTTATCCTGGTACTTCACTGTTTAATATACCAATTACGGAATATTATTTCAGCCAGTATATTGACAAGGCAAATCCCACCCCTCCTTGTGCTGAGGCAGAGAGCCCTTCGGCAATCAAACTGGTGGTATTTCACTGTAGAGGGGCAAGATTTGAGGAGGAACCTGGCACGCTGAGGAACCCAGGTCTGGTGGGGCCTCCTCGCTGTGTGCAGTCACTGGAAATTGGGGTGAGAATGAGAGGCTCTGCTGATATGTAGATCCTTTAGGCTTTCTTCCTCTACCCAGACAGGGAACACTGGGACCATGGAGGCTGCTTCAACCCATATTCTGGAATGTGGGTAGCTTTCTTCCCCTATCCCATCCTATAACATGCTCTGATGGCTTACCCCAAGTAATTCATGCTGCATGCTGGAAAGATGGCCCTAAAACAAGTATATGGTATCAGCTAATCTCCATATTTGGGATGCCTCTTTTGGCAGGTTGGAATGGTGCTTTGAAAGTTCTGAAGCTTAAAGTGGAAGCATTGGGGGGGAGGGGGGGGGAAAGATGGGAAAGGAAAGGAAGGCCCTACCAAGTTGCTGTCTGAAACTTGAGTGCAGAGATGATGCTAAATCAGGCTAGGGCATGAAACTGGGCTGCTTTTGTATCCCTTTTGGCTAGGTGCTCCTGACCCATTGACCCCCCCCCCCATAAGATACTTAATTACTGGACTTGGATGTTCAAACAAAGCCCTTTTATGTACAAAAGTGTTAGTCCCTGAAAGGTTTGTTGAGAGAGAGAGAGAGAGAGAGAGAGAGAAAATACTGAAGGGATCATTACAAGTGGTTTTACCTGATACTAGAGATTGTTGCCAAATCTTAAAAGTTGCGAGATCTTCTGCTCAAAGGATATAATGTCCTAACTTTTAACCTTGATCAGCCTGTTATAAAGGGATGAAACACTAAGATGTTTTTTGTAAATATCTGCTCTATCTGGCAATGCTGAGGTTATTGCATAGGGAAGATCCTATTTTGGGGGAGTGACAGTGACAGCTCGTGACAGTTCTCAGAGTACCCAAGCCTGAGTGTCATCTTGTTACTCACTTTGCTCCAGTAAGAGGGACGCTTGCTTATGCCTAACTGGGTGTCAACCCCCTAACACCACCAGCCTGTTAGCCACCCAAACAATCTCCTCTATGCCCTTACTTTGCCTTGCAGGCTAACAGTAGGTGCATCCCAATCCCCAAGCCCTTTAGAACTATTCCCCTGAAGTGTCTAGCCTCTTATCCACTGGACATTCACAGTAATACTGGGTCTGCTGTCCTTAATGGAACAGTGTACACACCAACTTGAATGATTCAGCCCAGCATTGAGATATATTTATAGTGAAAATCACATACGTTTCATCAATCATCAAAGGTTCAGGATACCAGAGAAAGGATAATGGAAACAAAAGGGTTACATATAAAATAAAATCAGAATGTGATTTCTAGAGATTAACTTTAACAGGTTAACCTTCTGTCTAAAGAAGATTATCTCACCCCAAATGTCCTTCACAACATTTCAGCCAGGGCAGGTTATGATCCTGCTTTAATGAATGTAATCCCACTTCTGATTACTTCATAGGTGCAGGATAATGGCATGTCTTCCTTGCTTTCACCTTATATTCCCCAAAGTTTGTCTGTAACCCAGTGTCAGGGTAACCCCTTCTAGCTTATTGTCCACTGTGTTGCCCCCCTGTTGATTTCACATCCCCCCCCCATTGACTTGTATGTAAATTGGGCTTCTATTGTGTTGTCTTACAATGCTTAATTTACATGTTGACAGAGAGGTGACTATACCACCCCCATATTTCTAGCAAAAAACCTGTTTGTCATCTCTGCCTTGATACAGACTTTAGGCACATATTTTCAATGTATACGCATAGCTCCTTACATAGTATCTATACATACATTTCACAATAATATTAATGCCCAGCATGACTCCGGCTTTCGTTTAAGACCGCACGTGATATTCATTTGTGAACCAGAATGTACATATCAGGATCAGGATATTCTTGGAACCCCCTTGCCAGTTGGCATTGAGAGGTTCTAAGGTCACAGTACTGAATTAGTTTTTAGATTACTGAATATAATAAAAATGGACCATAAGATGGATACATGCAATGGAGAGACTTGTTGTCGTAACAATAAATACCCGCTAATGTGTTTTCATAGAATTGCGAAGAACAGTGTTTTAAAAAGGCTTTGCTTTATGTCATATGTGCCATTATTGTTGAACTGATTTATACTTGGACTTCATAATGTGCGTTCTCTTCTTGTTATTAATTCTATATGAGATTTTTGGCTCAAATGCAGATACGTAACCATTTATATGTAGCTTTTAAAATTATGCCTTTTCATAAATTCCTCATACTGGTTTAATGGAACAAGTGGTTGTCAAGTTGTTTTATTATTTCATAATATAAAGAAGTACTCTTAATTTTTTTTTGTTTTGAACTTGTGACTGCTAGATAATGGAGTCTTCTATATAAGAGGTATTATAAACTTATGTTTTCTGTATTGAATATCGTAGTAAAGCTTATGTTACCCTATTTGGGAGAATGTTCAGAATAGATTTCAGCAGAGTTAGAGTATGTTACAGTGAAGGCCATAATTCTTCTATGCAGTAATGAAATAATGTACTTATGTTCGTTCTTTCCTTTTATATCAGGAAGGCAGAGGGTACTATGAGCAGACAGGTGTGGGACCTCTACCTATTGTGCTGTTTAATGGAATGCCTTTTCAAAAAGAGCAGCTGGATCCTGATGACCTAGAAACCATAACAATGCAAAAAATCCTGGAAACCACCAGCCTCTTCCAGAGAGCTGTGTACTTGGTATGTGATGTTTCTAAACTGGGATTTCAAGAGAAGACCTAGCTTTCTGAAAGCTGAAGTCAAGCAAGTGCCTTAAAAAAAAAAAAATCTTATAAGCAAGATCACCAGCCACCTTAATTCACGTGATTACTTTGTTTTCAAGCAATTTAATAAAAATGTGTTTGTACAAACAGTAGCTTATGCAGCAACTTTTCTTCCTTCTTTCCTTCAGGGTGAATTATCCAGTGATCAAGATGTGGTTGAATATATCATGAACCAGCCTAATGTTGTTCCAAGAATCAACTCAAGGATCTTGATGTCTGACAGAGAGTACTTGGATCTAACTGCCACGAGTAAGGGACACTTTCAACTCAATAAACCCAATCTGTATAAATATTTATTTACAAGAATTGGAATTTCCTAGTGGAACGCACAGTGTCAAAATGTATTCTCAATAGTATAAGAGGAGAGATTCCAGCCCATTTGGTGCTAAGAGAGTCAGGCTGTGCCCAGTAACAGCATAAACATTTATATCTGTGTCAGATTTTTCATAGTAATTACGCATTTTCTATTTTTTTCTTTCTACCTTTTTTAGAAGAATTTAGTGACTCATGAAACTGAGACATTAACAGCACTAGCAAAAGCCAAGACTAATACAATGTACTATGTGAGACACATCAGTCAGTGCTGCTCTATCCCTAAACCCCACTTGAACAGAAATTGATGAAATACTTAGGATTTGCTATAGTACAGATTTCAGTGAAACTTTGCATGGTTAAAATATTAAGAAGTTATATTCCATGCAGAAAGACTATGTAGAATAATAATACAGTTACAGATGCACATGTGTGATCTTACTTGAATGGTTTGGAGAGCAGTAACGCATTGGATTTTAAATACATATTTCTTTACACAGAGATGCAGTTGAATTGAATGGGACCTTGCACTACTGATTTCAGTTGAACTTTGCATTGTGAGAATATGTTGGTTTTGATATGCCTTGTAACAGTAACATTCATTGATATATTAGCCATAAACAGCAGAAATCAAATGCAAAAACAGCGTCAAGATATTCGGGTAATGTGTGGCTTAAATATCAGTGAATGTTATTGATTTATTTCTTCTAATGGTATCGTCGGTTTCTGCACCTATAATATTTTATCTTTTTCCTGCAGATAACTTTTTTGTGGATGATTATGCTAGATTTACTGTCTTGAATTCCAAAGATAAAACAGCTGCTGTAGCCAATAGTATGACCTACTTAACAAAGAAAGGTAATAATCATGATAAAATATAAACTGAAATTAACTTCTGTGTTTGTGTAGCTCCTAATACAACTAAGTCTTGATCCTGATTGGGACCTCTGGGGCAGTACAACGATGTAAATTTTAATAACACATTCTACTTAGACCTTTACAAACAGACTGCAAGCACTTGAGGGCAGAAAAGCAAGCTTATTTGAAGAGAGGATCTTTTCAGGGAAGGAAGAATAAGGAGAAAACTGGTGAGGAGGACATCAAAGGAAAGCCTTTTGTAAGAACTGGTCTGAAGGCAGGAAGAGGTTGATGCTTGGCAGGAAATGGGAGACTGTCAGGCATCGGTAGCAGCACAGTAGGTGCAAAGCCAAGAGACCATAAAAGATGAAGTGGGAGTAGTAAGGCAGAGAGCAGATTCAGAGAAGATTAGGCACTGAGTTGGTGGATTCTATTAGAGTCCATTAGTTTCTCTAGGTTCTTGTATGACCTTGCCACCGTAGTAACTGAGCTCTTTGGCAAAGAGAATCAGTCACTAACATCCTTCTCAAATATATAGAACTACTTGTCCTCCTTTTTCCCAGGGTCTTCCTCTCCTGTCCCTCTGGAACTACCTGTAACCTTCTATGATTAAGGCTGCAAGTTTGTCACGGAAGTCATGGATTCAGTGACTTTGTGACCTCTGTGACTTCTGCAGTGGCTGGTGCACCTGGCCCGGGGGCCACCTGAGCAGTTCAGGCAGCCCCTTGGCCAGACACACCAGCTGCTGCTGGGGCAGTCTTGGGCCACCACACCTTCTTCTCCCCTTCCCCCCCTGCAGCATCAGGAGTTTGGATGTGGGAGGGGGGAGGAGGTTGGGACACAGGATGGGGTGAGGGCTTTGGGTGGCGCTTACCTCGGGGGGCTCCCCAGAAGTGGCGACATCCCCCTCCCTCAGCTCCTAGATGGAGGCATGGCCAGGCAGCTCTGCATGCTGCCTCTGCCCCGAGTGCCGGTCCACAGCTCCCATTGGCCGGGAACCATGGCCAATGGGAGTTACAGGGGAGGTGCCTGCAGGCAGAGGCAGTGTGCAGAGCTGTCTGGCCATGCCTTCACCCAGGAGCTGAGGGAGGTTGATGTCGCCGCTTCTGGGGAGACGTGGAGCCAGGTAGGGAGTCTGCCAGTCCCACCAACACCCACCCCCCCACACCAGCAGGGGTCCCAGGCCATGTGCCACTGCCCGCTCCCAGGCCGCCCCCCCAGCACCCGCAGTGTGTTCCCCCCCCCCAAGCCCTCCCGCACACACACGCGCACACACACACACACACCAATTCATGGACAGGTCACAGGCCGTGCATTTTTATTTACTGTCCATGAGTTTTACTAAAAATATCGTGACTAAAATTTAGCCTTATCTATGATTGATTGATTGTCTCCTACCACCAAACTATTCTTACAGCAGCACTGTATTTCTGGTGTACTTATGCTAACATAGGCCCAATCCTGCAAAGTGCAAATCTCTACTAAAGTCAGATTTTGAAGATGTGCTGACCAGAACTGAACATGGTATTCCAAGTGAAAACGTGCCACTCATTAGAAGGGCAATTAACCAATGGATCTCACTGCCATGTGATATTATTGAATCAAAGAGCCTAGATGAATATAGAAAAGGATTAGATGTCCTTATGAAAAAACATAATCCGCAGTTACATTGCCTAAGATAAAAATGAATAAGGGATCAGAACCCTCTGCTTTGTGACCTAAGCTAAACAATAGTTGCCTGAGCTTTAGAAGTTTGCATAATTGTCCAGTAATCAGACTGACCATTAATCTGGTCTGATCTTGCAATTCTTGCACTTTGTGCATGAACTGCATAGTCAAATATTGTATTACTTATATTACAGTTGTACTCAAAAGCCCCTATCAAGATTAGGACCTCATTGTGCTACATGATGTACAAACACACACAAACAGATATGGTCCCTGACATGAAAAGTTCATACTCAATCAGCCATGAATATGTTCCCATCTTAGCTATTTAAACTTCCTGACTCACCAGTACTTGATTTTTTTTCTTTTTCTTTTTCCTTCCTATCTTTGGGACTACTCATGTTGTTCTTTAAGTGACTCTTTCGAGTTTCTCTTGACGTTGTCCCCAGGCATTGCCTCCTTTCTGTACTGCTGTAAATGTTTCCATTGCTCCCTGTCCTCTGCTTAGCCCTTTGTTCATGTGCAGCCAATTAGAGCTGTTCCTTATTTTTCTTTGTAGCACTTAAAATAGACAATACATCTCCAAACTCTCATTTGAAAGTATCTTTTCTATTGTAGTGTACAGTCTAGGTCAGCACAGCAGACATTTCTGTGGAAAGTGGATGGCAGCATGAATATTTACTAACCAGCTGGAGGATCAGTTGCCCCTTCACAGCTAGAATTTCTTTAGATCTGTTTAGTTTAATCTAGTATCCACTTTCCTGTTGTCTGCTGATCTCAGCACCTAACTGGACTCCTTCTGCTTATGGAGGCATGTTGTTTTTGAGCTGCCCCTGCATAATTTACAGCTTTTGGCTTGCTGCCTCTGAAGTTATTCAGGGTACTGGATAGCTAGTATGTGATTACATGGAATAATGTGGCATGTTTCTTTTTCTAAATAGTGGAAAAGCCTAGGTTTTGCTGACTCACCAGTTGGTATTCTTCCCTCTGCAGTGGTACTGAACTCGTGCTAAGGGTGTCTGCACCGCAGCTACGAGGGTGATTCCCAGCTCAGGTAGACATGAAAGTGCTAGCTCTGCTTGAGTTAGCATGTTACAAACATCAGCATAGCGGTGGGGGGGCATGGGTGGCGGCTCAGGCTAGCCACTTGACTACAATCCCACCTGACCTCCTGGATGCATACTCAGGCGGTGAGCCTGAGCTGCCTTCCATTTTCACACTGCTATTTTTAGTACTCTAACTTGAGCAGAGCTAGCACATGTATGTCAAACTGAGCTGGGAATTACCCTCACATCTGCAGTGTAGACATACCCTACGTGAAACATAAAAGCAATAGCTGGCCACATCTAGATCATAATATGCCACTTCTTGCAAAAATAGGAGTTTTGGCTCCAGTGCCTTTCTCAAATTCTGTTGTAGGGTCACTGTTGGATATAATATTTTTCACTAATTTAAACAAAAGAAAACCCAAGTCTTTGTGTGTTGCTGGCAAACAATGCTTGCTCATTTACTCTCAATTTTAGCGGTTTAGTAACATGATCCCTGCGTATGCTATGCTGTACAGCTAGCTCCTTTTTACTTGTGGAGTTTGTTATAGAAATTAATAATGACATTTACCTTTTCTTCCACTCTTTCCTTTTCACTCGTGTCCAGGAATGTCCTCCAAGGAGATCTATGGTAACTCAAACTTTAGCACTTTCTCTTTCTTGGGTTATTACTTTAAAATGTTTAGGTTCTTTGGGAACTTTCTGATATCTGTATAATGCTGGACTAGAACCTGCAGGTAATCAAAAAACTGTCTGATGCATGTATTTTATTTCTTTATAATATCTCTTTGTACAAAACTGATTCTGTAAGCTACCGCTTAAAGAAGGGTGAAAAAAGCATGTTTGTACCCTAGTGAGCAATTATAGGTTACTTGCAGGTTCGTAGGTTCCTTTATAATTTTTAAATTTACCAAGTAGTCAATTAATAATTCAGTTTAGAAGCATAATGATGCATGTCCCTCCAATCTGTTAAGTAAGAAAATCAATCCTAATCTAATAGTAACACCACTTTTCATGATACATATATCATGTATCACTGTTTAACTTCATCTGCATCTTTCCTTATGGCCCTTTGCTTTTGTCAAACCCCTGCATGTGTGTGTTTCCCAGTATAATGCCAATGTGATAATATTCAGAAGCTGCCTTTTTTCCCCAAGTGTTGCATTTTTATTCTTCTACAGATGATTCTTTTGTTAGACCAGTTACTTTTTGGATTGTTGGAGATTTTGATAAACCTTCTGGGAGACAATTGTTATATGATGCTATCAAACATCAGGTAGGTGGTAGCATTTCAATTTAAAAGGAGAGGCAGTGTTGTTCCGTGGCTAGAGCACTGGACTGGGACTCACTTCCCCTCTCTGTTCCAGCATTTCCCTTCTACCCTCTTTCTGTCTTTTCTATCTATATTGTGAGCTTTTTGGTGGTAGAGACACTCTCTTACCATATGTTTTGTATGGGACCTAGCACAATGGGGCACCCAATCTCAGTTGAGCCTGTAGGCACTTACCCTAATACAAATAATGGACACAGTTCAGGCTGACAGACCTAATATTAGAATGACACTGCTGTGTTTTGACTTGGGCATACATGTGAGCATTGTACCATAACCTCTGCTTTGTCTCTCTCATCTGCACTGATTGTAACATAGGAATTTTTCTCATCCAGTGTTTTGGACAAAATAATTCTGATGTATTTCAATGCAGTACCTGCTCACAAAATTAATTACACATTCAAATAAACATCAGTATTGTGTAATTACTTTTTTTTCTCTTTTCTTTGTCCCTTTCAATCTCTGGGACATTAACTTGTACCCTCCACAAAAAACACACTTGAGAAATACGAACTCTGCTCAGAGTGCTACTTTAATGTCTCTCTCCAATTCCCTCCTCAGGCAAAAGCCTGAGTAAACAGCTGAGCCTTACACCTTGCCCTGCAAGTCGCTGAATTTTCTTGTTCAAGAGTGAGAAAAAAAATAAGTTCCTGCATTGTGACAATTGAGCACTTTAACATAAATATTAAGAAACTTACAATTTTAACTAACTCAGACACATTACCAGTTCTCAGTAAGGGTTCTAGTTACGACTACATAGTAATTCAATATGAACCAGGAATCAGGGAGGGGAGGTTTGTTATAGTTATGGTGGGAATCGTGTTTTTTAATTTCTTGACTACTGTTCACTTACTCTCTCAATACCATTTCTGTATTAACTTAGATTTTGTATTTAATATTACATAGTTGTGAGTCACTTAATAAAACAGCATGGCCAATTTTGTTTCTTTAGCAATTTTAATTTTTCTGGCTTCTAAATAAGTTGCAAGTGTCTGGCAAGTACCTTGAATTTCTGCAGCCATGCCACCTAAAGCTGGGATTTTGTCAGATCTTGTCCTGCTCAAGCCGGATCATTACTCTCTAAAAGAAAACAGATACTGTGGGAAATGATGATGTTGAATAGGGGGTGCTGTTCCCTCTCAGTTTTTGAACCAGTGCCACACAACGGTGTCAGGTGTGCAGGGGCAGTGCTACCTGATATGCCAGCTTTAAGGTCTTGACCCCTTGGGCTCATTAATACCCTGTAGTGCTTATTGTAAAAGTAGAGTGTTAACTCCTGTTTATCCTGGGTAAATTTCAGCTTTAGTAATTACATTCTACCTACCTAAATTATCCTTTAAGAGAGGAAAATATATTTTTCATGTTTTTGTCCAAAATAGTCATGTAGTATTGCCAGGTTTCATTCCTGCAGTGGCTACACTTCAGTATAAAGCAAGGCAATAGTACAAAGCAGACACACAATATATATGGCAATTGGTTTGCACAGTGCTTTGGGATCTATTTAGTATTTGGATTGTAAGCTCTTTGTGGCAGGAACCTTGGCTTCATACTTGTCTCTAATATTGTAAGCATGCTGGTGCTATGCAAATAATAAATAAGTTAGTTTAAAGTCATTCATTATCATTAGTCCTGTTAGCCTTGAGCTGCTGACTAGCTGATTTGGAATCAATATTTCCCATTAGGCTATACAGAGCAGTTTCCTTTTGCTTTTTATTATAATGGATTTATCCCGCCTATCTAAAAACAGACTAGAATTCTAAATGCGTTCTAACTAGCACTTTATTAAAACACAGAAATCCAGTAATCATGTCCGAATTAGCATGATTAATAACCCTAGTGAAGATCCAACTAACGAGAACACAGTCATCACCAGGGCCATATGGGCAGCTTTACAGACACAAACGTCAAACAATGCCAAGAACTTCATCACTAAAATGGCTAAAGAAGAGACAGCAAAGGCACTGGAGGCAGGAGCTGACATCACAGAATTCGCGGTTGGTGTAAGTACTTGTGATGACTTTTACCGGTGGTGGGATGCTTTGATAGCTCTTCTGATGAATTTCTTAGGGTAAATGCAGGTTGTAACTCTTGATGCAATATGTTCACACAAAAATTCTAATTCTTGTTCTTAATGGATTAATTTCACCAAACTCAGCATGGTTTCACAATTGAGAGAGACGATCATTTACTTTATTTTTATGGCTTTGAAACCCAGTGAGGTCTTGATTTTTAAAAAATAGCTTTTTCCTTGCAAGTCTAGTAAAACATTGTTTAGATTTTCTTTTTTAAAAATTGTGTTCCAAAAATACTTTTGATCATTACATACAAGACAGAAAACAACAGTTAAAATTAAACCCTCCTATTATAAGGTCAAAAAGGACTGAGGAATGACAGGCCCACTGTTTTTGAATTTAATTACTTTGTGCATTTTTTAACCTATTGTGCATATTCAGCTTCCATTTTCTGTGCATATGAATTCTTCAAACAACAAATGGGGAGAGAAAATATTAGAAGAATAAGAAAATGTGATTCTTAGAACTGGAAAAATTAGCAATGGGGCTTCCAGGCAGGGTAGTACCTGAAACTATTGCTGAGTCACTTTTCGAAATTAGCTATGTTTCAGTTTGATGGTGTCACTTTAATAAGTACAGGAAAAGGAGAAAATGTTTTCAAATTAAACTTGAAAAAGTGATACCAAGTCATTAAGAATAAAGAAATTCATTATGACTATTCCAAGTAACAGGAATGGTAGACAACAAGGTTTTCACATCAAAAGTTGTGAGATTGATTGTTTGAAAAGGACAGAAAGATCCAGGGATCAAACCGAACAGAAGAAAGGGAATAAAGAGAAAAAGGGTTTGTGGGCTAGGTGTAGCAAACTATGAAGAGGTTTGTAAAAACTTGATAAGACAGTTTAACAAGTAGTGTCCATCTATCACAGGGCATTTATGCAGAGTCTCTATTATGGTTCTCATTTGAGTGAGAATATGTTTTCTTTTTTTCTTTCAGGGTATGGATGTCAATACTTTTAAAGAGGCCTTTGAATCCCCCAAAGTGGATTTTATACTGTCTCATGCCATGTACTGCAGGGATGTTCTTAAGTTGCAGAAAGGACAGAGGGCAGTGATCAGCAATGGAAGGGTAAGGTCACTTCCCAAAGGGGGAGACAGACATATTCAATATGTAGCAAATAAGGAAGACTTGAGTGACAATGGAGATCTAAGAATGAGATGCAGAACCTTTCTTCTTTAGGTCACCGGTTCAAATCCAGCCCAGGTTGACTGTGGCCAAAGGTTGTTACCATCTGATGGCTCTTTGTTGTGTGTGAAATTAGTGGCTACATCTCAATACAGTTTCAACTGGACAAATGTCCAAGTAACAAAAATGTGAGTTGTGACTAGCACAACTTGAAGCACAAGGGCCTCTTACCCCAGAGAGGCTGATTCCAATTCAAGGTTGAGGCAGATTCATTGGGCAGTGAGACAAAGTTGTGTTGCTACTGTCAGTGCCCAGAGCTCCACATCCAGCACCTTTCACTATTTAACTTTTTAAATAAATCATTTCACTGTCAAATTCCACTCCAAACAATGAAACCTGTTTGTCCACCGTAATTAGCTTTATTATTTCTCCTGACTTCAAACAACTATAACAACAAACCAAAACAGGTGCCACTGAGCATTGTTTTTTTTTCAGTGCTAACTACAGTAACTCCTCACTTAATGTTGTCTCATTGTTACGTTGCTGATCTGTTAGGGAACAGGCTCGTTTAAAGTTGCGCAATGCTCCCTTCTAATGTCATTTGGCAGCTGCCTGCTTTGTCCACTGTTTGCAGGATTATCTGGAAAAGCAACCCCTCCTCGAGGGGATTAGAACAAGGGGGGGCCAGCAGCCCCCCCATCAGTTCCCCTGAATTCCCCCACTGCTGTGCTGCTCCTGACCTGCCCTCTGCCTTGGAGCTGCTCCCGGGAGCTTCCTGCTTGCTGGGGAAGGAAAGGAGAGGGTTGCTGATATCAGGATGTACCCCTGCTTCTGCCCCCCACTCCTTACCCTCCTCCCTCCACAAAGTGGAGGAGGGGGACAGGGCTCAGGGACAGAATGGAGAGGGCTTGCTGGAAGCTGGTGCTTCCTGTCTGGTCTGCTTAAAAGGGCAACGTACTTGAAGCGCAGTCAGCGTACTTAAAGAGGCAATGCAAGGCTCTCTCTATCACTTATGCACGCACCCCCCAGCACTTTGGAAAGTCAGCACCTGTGCAGCCGTGCATGTGCTGTCAAGAGGAGGGAGTGGTGCGCTCCAGCTGGATAGCGTGGGCTCATCATCATGTTCAGTTTTTGCAGCGAAGTGTTTGCAGCTACTGCCCTGCATCTATTGTGTTTCCTCCCTCCTGCCTCAGGCCATGCTGCCTTGTAGAGCGTGAGGCTACATTAACAACAGCGTATTAACCCTTGAGGGCTCAGCCGAGTGCTAGTTCATCATTCAGCAGCAAGGCATTCCCTGGGAAATATCCCACCCTCTTACTCTACCACCTCAACCAAGCTTCACAATCATTCATTGCTGTGTACAATATTAAAGTGTTTGTTTAAAATTGTTTAAAACTTATGCTGTATATGTATATGATGTCTTTTGTCTGGTGAAAAAAATTTCCATGGAACCTAACCCCCCGCTATTTACATTAATTCTTATGGGGAAATTGGATTCGCTTAACATCATTTCGCATAAAGTCGCATTTTTCAGGAACACAACTACAACGTTAAGTGAGGAGTTACTGTACATTCCCTGTCATGTAGTTATAAATTGTACGTGTTTTATTCCTGTCATTGAGAATTCACTGGCAACTCTAATATATCTGACGTTTGAGAAATATGATTTGATAGTATTTGCTGAGCAGCAGGATTCTGGTCTGGAATTCCATTGCACCCTCAAGAGTTTGATCTACATAATACGATGCATCTCAGTCTCCAAGTACTCAGTGGATGCTGAGAAAGTATATATTGTACATAGCAACAGGTCTAATCCTCCATATTGCAGAGCACCCTTTGAGAGATGATTAGTACCTTCAACTCCCATTGATATTAATATGACTCAAGGGCACTTGGCACCTGCAGGATTGGGCCCAAAGTATGTGTCTTTAAAATGTCTTTGATGTTTGTTTCAGTACAGCACTTACCTAATAAGTCTGACTTCATTTTCTTTGTAGATTATTGGCCCATTAGAAGACAATGAGCTGTTCAATCAGGATGATTTCCACCTCCTAGAGAATATTATACTAAAGACATCAGGACAGAAAATCAAATCCCATATTCAGCAGTTGGGAGTAGAGGAAGATCTGTAAGTAAATATGAAAAGGAACTAAGTGGACTGGTTGAAAGCAGGGCTCAAGTCAGTAACATGGCCTTCTGCAATGGGACGAGGGGAGAGGAAGCAGACTGTTGTCTCAATTTGTATAAAGTGCATGTATTCATCTTGCCAATAATAAAATATTTAGAGGGGATAAGGGGGAAAAGACATTTTAAGTTGCTGTATTGAGTTGAATCAGCTTTGATGGCCTTGTGCAGCCCACACACTCGCCTTCAGAAATAAATTATTAAAGTGACTGGAAAACCAAGAAACACGCTGTCTGTATCAGTGGTTTTCAGCTTGTGGTCTGGGGAACCCTGGGGTCTGCAGACTATGTCTAAGATTTTCAAAGAGGGACACACCTTCATTTAAAATTTTTTAAGGGTCTGCATATGAAAAAGGTTGAAAACCACTGGTCTATATCATTAAAATAATCCTCTGTACAGCAAGCTTAATGGCATGGATGCAGAACATTGTTCTGTTAGTCATGGGGTTCAGGTTGTGGTCTCTTGGCTAGGGGAAAGGGGCTAGTATAGCAACAGTCATGCAATGGGAAAAAATATGAAGAGGAATAAGGGTGGCACCCCAAAAAAGAAAAGACAGAGGTGCTCTCTGCACTCACTCCTCTTTCAAGCCAGGTACAGTTAAAACCCTGCTTTAGCTCATCCTGACTACAGAACACCTCCATGTACTAAGAGAAAAATAACATTTTAAATGGGGGGAAAAATATGGTTGCTACTCCCTACCGTGGCCTATGTTTAGAATGAAATCTCTTACATTTCTACACACAAATCAACATAATGCTAAGGGCTTGGCAACCCCCCCCCCCCTTTATTTTTTGGCTATATAAGATTAGATTTGAAAGTGTTTTAACCCACCTGCTCTGGGTGCTTGGGTTTTCCAGTATATGCAGATGTTGGATCACTACAATATTTACTTACAAACAGAGAAGGAGGAAGAAAATGAGAAAGAGAACATGCTATCAGGATGCCGCAAAGAATACGTTTTTGTGGACATATTGGGGTTTAGCTTATGTTTGCTGATTAGCCTTTAATATTTATTTGAGTATTATAGATCCAAAATACATTTCTGTATCAATAAAAGTGACTATATAGGTATATAAGCTTCTTTTAAAACTTCATTTTTAATTTATCAGCATTTCATGGTGGGACACAGGAGGAAAAAATGAATGGAGGAGGCAAAAAAGGGGTGGAGAGACACACAGATTCTTATTATGGGTTCCACAAAATGTATTTTAAAAATCTAGTCATGTTCAAGTTCTAAGGAACATATACAAGTTTCCAAAAGACACGGATTCCTGTACACTGCCATCTATTTACAGTTTGAGTTTGTAGGATCTCTTGAGTATCCCATTCATTTAGCTTATACAGCCTGCAAAACTCACTCTCGCTTTCCTGTGACCTCCTGCTACCTTTTAAAAGCCAGCAGTGTGCATTTTTTAACATAGTCAAACAGATTTTTAAGTGTAAAGACATTCACTATTCTGCTGAGACCTTGCACACCACAATTCTATCAGAGTGAGTATTAACAGTGCCATAGATCCCTTTATACCCATAGCCAGTAGAAGGAAAGGGAGAATGCTTAAGGCCTGTTCCAGGAAAGGGGCTGGAGGGAAGGGAAGGGACGGGAAGGAGGTATATGGTTTGTGCTGAATTTTGGGCACAGCTGAGCCAAGGTTCTAGCAGATGCAGGCCCAGTTTTGGACTGAGCTCTGGATTAGAAAACATGCCAGAATTTAGCAGATTTCATCAGGTATATAGTTTTATGAAAGGCTTGCACAATTGTCGCTATAAACCCATGACACTAGGAGTTAATTATGGGGAAAGCTGACAGATCCTTAACTACGGCATCACTAGCTAGCACTGCTATACAATGCAACCCAATTTTTATTGTTTAGTGTTTCATTCTTCAGATTTATTATGTTGTCACAGAATTGGAGCTTACAAAAGGTGTTTTTCTTTAATCTGGAAAATGTAAATGATACTTAAAATACTAGATTAAATATTCAGGGAATAATAAAAGGGAAGTAATTGTCAACAGTTAATTTCTTTGGCACCATGTTGCATTCAAATTTGCTCAATGCATGGAATTGCTTTCCAGTGCTCTAAAGAGAGTTGTAGTTTTTTAAAAAAACTTCTGGAGCTGCCCAGGAAGAGTGCTCTGCAAAGTTAAGAGAGCTGGGTTCAATTAAATCTCTTACTGGTCTGGCAGAAGCAGGAAGAGTTCTGGAGGCAGCATATTTAGTCACTACAAATGCAATCTGATTTGCATTGCTCAACAATGAACCCCTCTTGTATATAATGGAGTGATTTTTTCCAGAGAGAGTACACTGGTGATCATGCCTTATGAGTGCTTAGATCTTCAGATAAATCTTCAAAGTTACCTCAGAAAAATCGTAGGATCTTTGGGTAATGGGAGAAAGGAGGATAATAGCTCCTATACTCTGGGTTAGATTTTAATTTCAGAAGTTTGCACCATTTATTTTCACACTGTTGTCTCAAAAATTGCACTACTGCACATATACGTTAACAATGAAGGGGTTGTTTTTGAGAGGAGTAAAACATATAGTTCATGCATCTGAGATTAGAACCTGGGCCTCTTATTTTGTATATAATCTTCAGTAATACTGGGGGAAATACATAAATATTTCAGAGTACTTGAAAACCTTCTCTCTTCCAGTGCAAGTGACTTGGTAATGAAGGTGGATGCTCTTCTGTCTGCTCAGCCAAAAGGAGAGGCAAGGATTGAATATCAATTTTTTGAAGACAGATACAGGTATCGGGCTAATGTTAAATTCAGAGTACATTTGTTGACCTATGTATTTCTTCTTCCTTGTCTTTGATGTATATTAGCTCTATATCTCGTTAAACTTTGAATCGTCGTTATCATCATCATCATGGCAAATCCCACGTAGCCTCCTTGCAGATTTATTTTTCTGTTGCTACATAGGTGTAGCAATAGAATAGTCTCAGGGCACAGTAATGTTTCAGAGAAGTTTTGTGTTTCACAAAACATAATAAAATAAAACATTTAATGAAATTGTTCGAGTGCAAGAGCAAATGGCTAGTGCGCTTATCTACTGAGTCACTATTGTAATAATTGGGCTTACAAATTTGTCCTAACTGTAAGCTCAGTTATACAAAGTGAATAAAAGTTCATAAAATGTCACAATCTGTAGCAATAAATGTTGAAGAGAAAAGGTGCAAGAGGGAGACAGACTGAATTAGTACAAACAAAAAAGCTTATGGATATAACTCAAGGACTGTGTTAAGATCATGCTTCGTAAACAAGAAAAGAGTGGAGCCAGAAATCAGTAGACCTAAATTGTTATGTCAGAGACTAGACCTAATTGGTAGAAAAATAATGAGTCTTTGGGCCATTCTGCTCATCACTCCCTTTTGGGGCCCTTAAAAGAAAAGATTAAAAAAAAAAAAAGAGCAGAAGCTTCTCTGACAACTGCTGCCTGGGAGATGGGTGGACTGGGAGGAGCAAGCATTACCATCATGGCTCCCACCCCTATTGTGTCCTGGGATCTACCATAACACCATTGGGCCTTTGTCATCCTGATCCGGAGAGATGTCCTGACCAGACCAGGCCAAAGAAAGGTACCCAGATGACATTGTCACCTCCACCAGCTCTGAGACGTTGGTTCCTGCTTTCTCCCCTTCACCCCCCACCCCTCAAAAAAACCCCAAACCCACCCCGGTGTCCTTTTCTTCCTCACAAGGTAGTATATTTTATAACACTTCCGTAAACCTGTGTGGCCAAAGAGGCAGTTTAAAGCAATGCCCTAAACAGCCCAATGCAGGTACGAGTTTGCCCAGCCTCAGAGTGGCTAATAAGACCATGTGCTTTTCCAGCAGTACAGTTGCAAGTGAAAGTCAACACCAGCGATAGTCTGCATTTTCTGTCTTTCCATCTCCTGTATGTTTGTTCTATCATCTAGGAAAAGGGATCAGACTTCTTCATAGATTCTAAGGCCAGAAAGGACCATTGTGATAATCTAATCTGACCTTCTGTGTAACACAGGCCAGAGAGCTTCCCCAAAATTATTATTAGAGCAGATCTTTTTAGAAAATCATCCAGTCTTTATTTGCAAATTGTCAGTGATGGAGAATCCACCACAACCCTTGGTAGATTATTCCAGGATTTCAATAGCAACAGCAAAAACAACAGCTCCACCCTATTTTAGCTAACTTTTTCTCTTTTTTCCCCCAAAAGGGACACTTACTACCATCTTTAGTATCATCTAAGAAATGGTCAAACAAAGGCTTTTCCTTCTGAAGACTCTACAACTAGAGGGAAAGGGAAGAAGGGATATTGTTAAGACAAAAGGCTCACTTAAAAGCATTTGAAATGTAGACTATTAACTGTTTTTTCCTTCTCTTCTGTATCTTTAATAAAAGGTTAAAAAACTTTTAACGATGTATTTGCGATGGGACTAAGCAGGGTCAGGTCTCCAAACCCCAAACCTTATTTAAAATTGTTTAATGTTGGACCATGACAGTCATGTTAACACTTTTGATTCTTTGGGTCAATTTATTCCATCAAAATTAATACATTACCACCCAACCTACAGATCCTTAGGCTCTTTGGCCCCAGTTCAGGAATGTACTTAAGTACGTGCATAACTATACATTTGTTAGTCTCTAAGATGCCACAAGGACTCCTCATTGTTTTTGCTGATACAGACTAACACGGCTAAATCTGTTAATTTAAAATGGCTTTTTTAATTCTTGATTTTGTCCTCTTTTCTTTTTGTTTAGTGCAGTTAAACTGAGACCAAAGGAGGGGGAGACCTACTTTGATGTGGTGGCTATTGTTGATCCAGCTACCAGAGATGCTCAAAGACTTGCTCCATTACTTATGGTATATATAAAGCATTGTAATGCATTAATCAGCAGTTAAAAGACAGTAAAATAGTTTAAAACTTTTATAATATAGTTTGTTCTGTAGTTATGGATTGTTTCTCTTTCCTCTTAAATGGATGGTGGATAGGAATCGTGTAATGGCCTGGTTGAAGCCTACAGTACAGTAAAAAAGCATTAGAGAAATTTACGGGTCTCATGAGAGAGACAAGATTAGGTTGCTGATATAAGAAAAGCTTCAATTATGTGATGTGCAGAGCGTTTGTCAGTCATGTTGGAATGTAGCATTTGATACTCCTTGACATCTCTTGTTGGTAAAATTATTACTTATTTGAAATCCCATCTTGCGTTTGAAAAGATAGAATAAATAGAGTTGAAAATCATGGTAGTGGGATTATTAATTAAACTGGAAAAAAAGGCTGGGAGAGTGGGGGGGGTAGGGTGACCAGACAGCAAATGTGAAAAATCGGGACGGGGGTGAGGGCTAATAGGAGCCTATATAAGAAAAAGACCCAAAAATCAGGACACTCCCTATAAAATTGGGACATTTGGTTACCCTAGTGGGGGGCTTAGTTTATTTGAGTTATGATCAATTTCTCAGAAGGGCTCTGGGCTTTACAAAATTAAAGTGCATTGAATTCATGGATTGGAAGGCTCTCTAGAAATACAAAGCATAGAATTGTTAAAATAAAATACTTCACGGCGTAATAATTAGATCACTAGGATATTTCTTTAATGTTTTAAAACCAGTCTTCACATGAAAGCCTAACATCGAAAACTTAGGGCATGTCCATATTACAGAGCCTGTACTGGCATAGCCCCTTAGTGGCGATGTAGCATAGGAGTTTTGCTAGCATAGTAAACCACTTGCCCAAACAACATTAGCTAAACTGATAAAGACTCTTCTATCATCACAGTTTTGTCTACACTGAGGTTTTTGTCAGTATAGCTATGTCAACTAGAGGGTGTGACTCACACCTAGGCAACATAACAGTATTTGGTCCTGCCATGAGGGCAGGGGACTGGACTCGATGTCCTGTTGAGGTCCCTTCCAGCCCTAGAATCTATGAATAACAATGCTGGCAAAACTCTGTAGTGTAGACCAGACCTTAGGCCAGGGGTTGGCAACCTTTGAGAAGTGGTGTGCTGAGTCTTCATTGATTTACTGTAATTTAAGGTTTTGCATGCCAGTAATACATTTTACCTTTACAGGGGCCGGCGGATGGAACCCCAGACTGGCAGCGGGCTGAGCGGGGCTGGCGGCCGGGACCCCAGCTGGCAGGGGCTGGTGGATGGAAGCCCGCTGCCGGTCTGGGGTTCCGTCCGCTGGCCCCTGCCAGGCAGGGTCCTGGCTGCCAGCCCTGCTCAGCCCGCTGCTGGCCCAGGATTCCGTCCATCCAGGCTGGCAGCGGGCTGAGCGGGGCCAGGCAGCCAGGACCTCTGCTGGCAGCAGAGTGCCACTAAAAATCAGCTCACGTGCCGCCTTTGGCACGCGTGCCAGAGGTTGCCAACCCCTGCCTCAGGCTATGTCTACACTACTAATATAGCAATACTGGTATACAAAGTGCTCCTAATGTGGACTGGCAAAGATGAGCTTTATATTGGTACAGTAAAACCATCCCCCATGAGCAAAACCAACTACACTGGTAAAAGTGCAGCTTTGCCTGAATAGCTGTGTCTACACTAGTCTTCTTCTGGCACAGCTATGTCACTCAGGGATTAACCCTCTTTACACCCCTGACTGACATAGCTATGCCAGAAGAAGACTAGTATAGACGCAGTCCTAGACGACTCCATATTTTACAGTATTTTTCTGTTTTGACATGGGTAAAATTAGACTCGCGTCTCATATATTTATGAGAGATTCATTTGGATAGACTATATCAGATAACTAACTTCAGCATGTCAGTGAAATGCTAATTACAGTATACTATGTAATAAATAATTAAAAAGGCATGGTAAGGCCAGGGCCGGATTAACTCAGGGGGTTTAGGGACTGCAGCCCAAGGCCTCAGGCTAAGGGGGGCCCTGCAAAAATAAATCCATAATTATATACAATTCAGTGGCCACCAACCCGTTGATCATGATCGACTGGTAGATCTTAGAGCCTCAGCCAGTTGATCGCGATCTTCGGGCCACTAAAAGTCCAGTGGCGCAACATGGCTCAGACAGGCTGCCTGCATGCCGTGGCCCAACACCGCTCCTGGAAGCATCCAGCTGCTGGCATGTTTTGGTGGCCCACTGCTCCCACCCCCAGCACCGTCCCTGCAGCCAGCCAATAGGAGTTGCGGGGGCGGTGCTTGCGGGCACGGGCAGCGCACAGAGACACACTTCCTCTCCCGCCAGGGGTGCACAGAGACATGCCAGCAGCTGGCAACTTCCAGGAGCCTGAGCTCTTCTGCGCCGCTGGCCAGGAGCCACCTGTGGTAACCGCCTCCTGGATGGAGCTTGCACCTCACACCCCTTCCTGCACCCCAACCCCCTGCCCCAGGTCAGAATCCCCACCTGCACCAAACTCCCTCCCAGAGCCCTCATCTGCACCCCAACACTCTGCCCCAGCCTGGAGCCCCCTGCTGCACCCAAACTCCCTCCCAGAAAGAAACTAATATAACAGCTGTTCTAAGGTAAGAAGTAGGCTATTTTGAATTAACTATATTCTACATGTTTTAAGACTGAAATGTAATCACAGAACGACTTTATGTTAATTAAAAGGCAAGTTTAGTATAGCGTTAATAGCCTTGATGCCATAATTGTGATAATTTTGTTTTAAATTAGGAAAAAGACTTGCATACAGGGGCCCCACAAAATCTAATAGCCCCGAGAATTAATCCGGCCCTGGGTAAGGCCACTCTCAAATAATTTTTCATTGGATCATTTTATACAAGTTCAGTTCCACAGACAATATTTTTGAGGGAGAATCTGTCCGCATCTTGTCTACTACTTAGAATATCCCCCAAGTCCTATTTAAAATCATGGTACAGCAGGTAACTAATTTACTTCACCAATTCAATCAAATAAAATTTGTGGAAGTCAGGGCGAGAAGGGAGATTGTTAAATGCTCACTAAGGCTTAATCTGCAAAAACAGTACTCATCTCTCTAGTAGGAATTTTAGGGTATATGTGTCTCTCATATTTTTAGGTTTTGAACCAACTGATAAACATGAATCTAAGAGTTTTTATGAACTGCCAGTCCAAACTTTCTGACATGCCTCTGAAAAGGTAAGGAATACCATGTTGGGGGAAAACACCCTAGTGTAAACAGCAGTGTTAAAACATTTGTGGGGATCATTTACAGGAGATAAACATGCAATTCTGAAGTCAGAAAAGGCCCCTGAGGGCAACAGTTCTGTTTCATGGCAACTTTGGAAGTTTCAAAATTTGTTTTCGTTCCACAATGGAATAAAAACTAACCCTTTTGAATGTTTTTGCAAAACCAGAGTTGTGCTGAAATGTCCTCTTTGGGATTGAAACACGAGCTTTTCAGTTCAGGAAGGGGGTGTATATATCTGCGTCTGTCTGTGTCTAGAAACTGGTGGGACAGCACTGGCATGGGATGTGGGAGATTCAGTTCCCTGCTCTGCCTGATTCAGAGCAGAGTTTTGACCACTCTGAATTGGGCAGACAGGGACCTGAACATGGATTTCTCGCATCCCACTGTCCTAACCACTAGCCTGTAGAATGAGAGTCTCTCTCCCTTCCCCTCCCCCATTAAAACTTTATCAAAGTCAGTATGTCTCAGCATATTTGCCCACTTTAGTCTCTGGAATCCCTGCTGTGACTTTAACTATAGTGGTTCAAATGCAATATTAAGATATTGTAGCTATTCAATAAGACACTTCAGAATTTAATTTGAGTCTAGATCCTTCTGGTAAAGTAAAATATTTAATTAGTCAAGATGAAATTTGACCTATGTTAAGTGTGATTTCTTAAGCAAAGAGCCCATACATAGAAGGGAACAAAGGTCCAGTAATGGGCTTTCAGAGGCTCTGAGACTATCCTTTGGAAAGATGACTGTCAGTGAAAGTTAAAAGACATGAAACATGGCAGCCAAATATTCTAGGATTTTTCTTTTGAAATTTCAGCTTTTATCGCTATGTTTTGGAGCCCGAGATCTCTTTCACAGCAGACGACAACTTTGCTCCTGGTCCAATTGCCAAATTCTTGGATATGCCTCAGACTCCACTGTTCACTCTGAACCTAAACACCCCTGAGAGCTGGATGGTGGAGTCTGTCAGAACTCCATATGACCTTGATAACATTTATTTAGAGGAGGTAAGAGACTTCAGCATTTCCTATTTGTTTAATGTGCTTGTATATGATTTTTCTGGGGCTCATCTTTGGAATTTGGAAGCTCAAAACAATGCAATGCTCTAGACAGATGAGGGGAATGCCACATTTACCCATTCCAGGCTTACTGCAGGTTCCACAGAAAAAACTGCATCACATGTGTACAGCATTTCATAGAAATAGTACTGAACTAGAAAAGAAGAAACCTTATTATGTAGCCCCCTAATTTTTTTTTCAATGAGTTTTTCTGTTAATGCTCCATATAGTGTCTTGAATTTTTTAAAAAATAATTTGTTCAAAATTTAAGGGTTTTTCAACCCCTGTTTGTTTAAATGGATTTTTTGGGTAGGCCTGAGACTATCACCTCAATGTTCAGGCCCCCCCACCTCCTCCCTCCCCTTTCTCTCTGAACACACACTTGTCCTGCTGTTTGCTCCCTGTTCATTTTCAGTTCTGCTGCTGCTGGTACTGGTAGATACCCACTTTCAGGGGCTAGGGTAGAGCATGCACCACCACCAAATAGGTAAACTGACAACATACAAAAGAAACTGGAAAATAAATGTTCTCTTATCTTTACTTTATAATAACTTGAGGAATTAGTTGTCATAATAATAGTTCCACCATTTTCAGATGGAAAGGGGATTTTTCAATTTGATGGTGATCCTTTCAAACTTTATATGCTATCAGAAAAATCTGGAGGGGGGAAAAAGGAAAGAAGTGAAATCAAAAGAGGACTCCATGTTTAATCCAAGAATGCTGATAGTAAAATAAAGGAAGTATGTCTGTCTGTAGTGTCACTGGTTGGCATTTAGAAAAGCTTTACGGCATGGAGTGAATAAACCAATTACTGTTGGCAGTCACAACTTTCTGACTTGCTAGTCTAATGACTGACATTAGCTAATCAGGTCATAGATATTAGTGTTGGGGTCTCATTACCTGCACTATGAGGTATACCACACTAAGCTTAGGAAATTGCAAACTGATGTAAAGTGAACATCTCTTTCTTGCTTCAGAGCGCAAGCTGATAAGCCTGAGTAGGTCTGAAAGTATCATTTCCCCCCCTTGGATTAAGCCATTCTCATTGACGAGAAACAATTAGATTTTATTTTAAAAAATAATTGTGTGTGTATCTAGTGTATGTGCAAGATGCCAGATTGAGTGCCCTGGAGGCTGAAGTCCTCTATTTATCCACAGAACAGGTTTGGCATGGGCAGTGGCAGTGCAAGCTTCCCCACCAATGTGCCTCAACCCTGACCTGGAGGAACCACCTCTAGAGGTGAGAGGGTAGTTCAGTCTCCAGAATCATTCAGTCCTTGGCTTTGTCTGCTGATATTGTCAACAGTAGTGCCAACTGAGAGGGTGGTTCTTGTGATATGGACTTCTGTCCACTGCAAAGTGGAGCAAGACCACCAAAATCACTTAGATTAGAATATCAGGGTTGAAAGGGACCTCAGGAGATCATCTAGTCCAACCCCCTGCTCAAAGCAGGACCCAATCCCCAGACAATTTTTTGCCCCAAATCCCTAAATGGCCCCCCAAAAGGATTAAATTCACAACCCTGGGTTTAGTAGGCCAATGCTCAAACCACTGAGCTATCCCTCCTCCCTAACTTCAGATAGGCCACTCAAAAGCCAACAGTTGGTAATAACTTTTGGCCACTGCCAACCTAGATAACATTCAGACTGAAAATCTTTATAACCTATTACCAATTCACCTTTATTTTTGTCTCCCTCTAATGTATCTGGTAAAGCCCAGAGCCAGATGCAGTACAATGCATTACATAGACCAAAGGTTGGCTCTAGCATCAATGATCTTGTACTAATTGTAAAGCAAATTGTATTTGTATCACTGTTAATTTATTGTCTTAAACAATTAAATTATAAATGGGCAACGAAAGGGACAATACTAAAAATTTTAGACCTCTAAATTTATTTTTACCAATTGTATTTTATTTTTCTGTACCTGAACACATGGAAAGATTCTGAATGTATCTGAGACTTTTCTAATCTAATCATCATCCCAAGTCATTAAACAATACTGGCAGTGTTTTTGTGTGTGAGATCTCTGAGATGCAGATCACTGAAGCTAACAATTAAACTGAGCATTCTGGAGCAGCAGGGAGGTTGGACCATCTCACAAAATATCATAACATTCTTCCCAATTGATAGTCTCCTCAGGAGAAGGTCCAAGACCAAGATAGCAGAGGATTAGGATTGAGGTGCATTGAGAACTCTGGGTGGGTAATTTTGCTCTGCAGATTTGTCCTGCATTATTTGCAGCTGATTGCATCAGTCTCTTTCAGACAGCACTTAGCATACTGTGGGCATTGTGAAAATATGTCTATGTATATAAAGATTAAATTATTAATGTTTGTTTTAAATTAATTGGGAATGAAGGATGGTCTTGGACTGGACAGAACTCAACAAATCTGGGTTCAGTTTCCAGCTCTGTCACAGACTCTCTGTGTGACATCAGGCAAGTCACTTGAACTCTCTTTGCCTAAATTCTCCATTTTTAAGGGCTTGTCTACACTACCCGCCGGATCAGTGGGCAGCAATCGATCCAGCGGGGGTCGATTTATTGCGTCTAGTATAGACACGATAAATCGACCGCTGAACGCTCTCCTGTTGACTCTGGTACTCCACCAGAACGAGGAGCGCCAAGCGGAGTCGGCAGGAGAGTGTCAGTTGTCGATTTACCGCAGTGAAGACACCGCGGTAAGTAGATCTAAGTACGTCGTCTTCAGCTACGTTATTCACATAGCTGAAGTTGCGTATCTTAGATTGACCCCGCACAGTAGTGTAGACAAGCCCTAAATGCTTCTGTTCTCCCACCCTTTCTCTTGTCTGTAAGCTGTTCAGGGTAGGGACTGTCTCATACTATGTATAAATACAGTGCCCAGCTCAGTGGGCTCCTGATCTCCTTTGGGGTCTTTAGGGATTACTTTAATACCAATTAATAATAATCCACCCAAAATACCATCCCCTGAACCAAAATAAAAGTGCTTTTATTTAAAAACAAAAATTGAATTATAAGAGAATGAGTTAAAGATTTTAGAGCATAATCCAGCCACTAGGAAATGTAGTCAGAATAACTTTGAGTTATTTCTAAATGCAGCAATGGCTCTTTTTATTTATTTATTTATTTATTTTTGGCAGGTGGATAATAGAGTAGCTGCAGAATATGAATTGGAGTATCTGCTTCTGGAAGGACACTGCTATGACATCACTACAGGACAACCACCTCGAGGACTCCAGTTCACACTGGGAACTTCAGCCAATCCTGTCATTGTTGATACCATTGTGATGGCCAACTTAGTAAGTGACTGGTTTCATACAGGCGCCAAACTACATTCCTCAAGGTTCTATACTCTATGTTGCTCATGATATATGCAAGTCTATTGGCAAGATCATTAATAAGTACCGATTGCCTTTTAATATGTTGACAATACACATGTGAATATTGCTTGCACCCCAGTGGATTTTGCAAGTTTGGTTTCAGTTGTGGAAGAATGGTTGGATTAGGTTGCTGGCGAGATGTGTCAGAGCACTTTATTCCTAACACCGTCAAGGCAGAAGTCTTGCTTTTGGAGAGGGCTGTCAGTTGTCGTTATCATGATGCTGTTGGTCCCTCCATATCCCAGCTTACTGAGAGGACTCTTGCAGGTAGTAGTGTGCCATCTTAAGAATATTGGCATTACCTTGAACAAACTCTTCCCATGGAAAACCAATCAGTTGTGTAATTTGTGTAGGCTGGCCCTTGTCTCCAAAATAACCTTGTAATAGCAACTCGCATCCTCACACTCATGAGGCTGTCATTTTAATTCCTTCCTAGCATGGCTTCTTCATCACATTCTGTTCAGAATACAGTAACATGATTGCTCACTGATTTTATTATTTCCATTGGCTACCTGGGGAGTGTGACCTGATCTGAAATTGACCTTGTTGATAGTTAATCATGCTGCCCTGGCTATGTTCAACACCAACTTGAGCCTTGTCCAGAGAGGTCTTTGAAGCCATCCATTTTTCAGGATTCCCTCATAATGTCTTAGGTCAGCAGACCTCCATAGCTTTGCTAAAGTGGGTCCCAGGAGTGGAAGTAGTTCCTTCTTGACACTTGTCTCAGTTTATTCTCCCATTTAAAAAACAGGAAATATAGTACACTCCTTTATAGTCTAGGAGTTCAAGGTAGTAAAATCTTATTCTGCGGGCAAGTGAGTGATAGAAAGGGAAGAGATGTCATTTATTCTGTAAAAATCTATAGAATCATAATTTCAATGGGGTCACCCTGTGCAGAGTGGGTGGGTTTTTCTCTCTCTGCCCCCCCCCCCCCCCCTTCCAGCTCCAGGTCCTCCGGTTGGTGGACATTTTGGTAATACAATATCATCGGAAATGGGTCAAGTTGGGAGAAAGAACTCTTGCCTGATACATTGTATTCATGGGTATCAAAGAGGACAAACCTAGAACAATTATGTAGCTATATATGCAAGAAAATGTTTAAAAATTATACTTTAACACAGGAATGCATTGCTTACATAAAAATAGACATCCTATGGATGTTACCCTTGACATGTAGGACTGAAAACTTATTCATCAAAGTCATCATCAGTGTCATCTCTGTCTAGGGCAACACTGCTAGACATGTTATCACACTGATTCTCCTCTGCACCACACTGCTGGCTGGCCATGGCAGGCTGCTGGCCACACGTTTGCAGGCTGGTGAACATCTGATCTTTACACACAAGCATTTGTTTAACTGAAGGATTGATTTGGGAGTGTGTGGTATTTCACGTATCACTGGTGTGATAAGTCCATCTTCCAAGATCCATCCATCCCCAATAGGGGAGGGTGGTTTTCGATGTGCTCGATCATCCCAGAGCCATTCCATTGATTGATAATTTGCCCTCTTGATAGCAGGTATAAATGCACCCCTTGTCGGTGGCAGTTTTTCTCCATTTGTCTGGTTCTTGGAAAACATCCATCAACATAGCTCTGTAAGTAGCATAATGTTGGTCTTCAAATGATAAACTCAACATATGAATGCTTCCAGTGCATCTATGACCTCACTAGTAACTATCTCAGCTGTTCCAAGCACCTTCAGAGCAAACCAGAATCAAGCAGAGTGCCGCAAGGGTCGGTCCTGGGGCCAGTTTTGTTCAATATCTTCATTAATGATCTGAAGGATGGCGTGGATTGCACCCTCAGCAAGTTTGCAGATGACACTAAACTGGGAGGAGTGGTAGATATGCTGGAGGGTAGGGATAGGATACAGAGGGACCTAGACAAATTAGAGCATTGGGCCAAAAGAAATCTGATGAGGTTCAACAAGGACAAGTGCAGAGTCCTGCACTTAGACGGAAGAATCCCATGCACTGCTACAGACTAGGGACCGAGTGGCTAGGCAGCAGTTCTGCAGAAAAGGACCTAAGGGTTACAGTGGACGAGAAGCTGGATATGAGTCAACAGTGTGCCCTTGTTGCCAAGAAGGCTAACAGCATTTTGGGCTATATAAGTAGGAGCATTGCCAGCAGATCGAGGTACGTGATTATTCCCCTCTATTCAGCATTGGTGAGGCCTCATCTGGAGTACTGTGTCCAGTTTTGAGTCCCACACTACAAGAAGGATGTGGAAAAATTGGAGAGTCCAGGGGAGGGCAACAAAAATGATTAGGGGGCTGGAGCACATGACTTATGAGGAGAGGCTGAGGGAACTGGGATTATTTAGTCTGCAAAAGAGAAGAATGAGGGGGGATTTGATAGCTGCTTTCAACTACCTGAAAGGGGGTTCCAAAGAGGATGGACCTAGACTGTTCTCAGTGGTAGCAGATGACAGAACAAGGAGTAATGGTCTCAAGTTGACTGAGGGAGGTTTAGGCTAGATATTAGGAAAAACTTTTTCACTAGCAGGGTGGTGAAGCACTGGAATGGGTTACCTAGGGAGGTGGTGGAATCTCCTTCCTTAGAGGTTTTTAAGGTCAGGCTTGACAAAGCCCTGGCTGAGATGATTTAGTTGGGGATTGGTCCTGCTTTGAGCAGGGGGTTGGACTAGATGACCTCCTGAGGTCCCGTCCAACCCTGATATTCTGTGATTCTAATTCTGCCCATAGAGTCCAGTGCAACTGGCCCAAGAAGGATTACTGCGGGATTGTACTTAATTATGTTATGTAGCTATATACACCTCTATCCCGATATAACACGACCCGATATAACACAAATTCTTATATAACGCGGTAAAGCATTGCTCCGGGGGGGCGGGGCTGCGCACTCTGGCGGATCAAAGCAAGTTCGATATAACGCGGTTTTACCTATAAAGCGGTAAGATTTTTTTGGCTCCCGAGGACAGCGTTATATCAAGGTAGAGGTGTACATCCCGTTTGGACATGGATTCCAGTACCTTCTGGCTGGATGCTGACATCTTAACCAGTGCCTCATCACAATTCGTTTGGCATAATAAACAAAGCCGATACTCAATACCACTGAATTGTTTTTTTGCCACACTCCTTCCATTTATAGTAATCTGTAACGTTAAAAAAAGGAATCGGGTAACATGTTCTGAGCATTAAGTGACAAAACAGTACTGTCAGTTGAGGGCCACAATTTAAATTTGTGAGGGCTGAATGTTTGACATTGCTGTGTTAAAATATTATTTTAAAAAATTGATTTAATTTTTTTTTCTCAAATACATATCTACATAATTGTTCTAGGTTTGTCATGTTTGGTACCATGTGTCTGTGGGAGAAACAAACCCAACTTGATATGATACCCAAATGATACCCAACTTGACCCATTTCCGATGACATTGTATTACCAAAATTTTAATCAACTGGAGGACCTGAAGCTGGGAGCTGAGGGGCAGCGAGTTCCCCTGCTACCACACCACAGAGGATGACACGTTGAAATTAGGATTATTTTTTTTAAACAAATCAGCTGACATTCCCTTTGCTTCCCATCATTAACTTGCCCAAGGCATTACACATGCTCCCAGACTGTAAGTCTTTTCTGTAATTACCTGAGGCTATGGCTACACTAGAGAGCTTACAATGGTGCAGCTGCAAGCTCTCTAGTGTAGCCGTTCTAAAGGGACGGGTGATAGCTCTCCTGTTGGCTTAATTAATCCATCCCCAACGAGCGGCGGTTGTTGTGTTGTCAGGAGAAGCTCTCCCACCGACAGCGCTGTCCACACTGGCACTTAGGTTGGTGTAACTTATGTTGTTCACAGGGGTGGCTTATTCACACCCCTGAGTGACATAAGTTATATCGACATATGTGGTAGTGTAGAAATAGCCTCAGTGTCTACTAAGGTGAATATAGGCCTGATGGAAGAACTAATAAGGAGCGAGATTTTCACAGTTGATTTTTCAGTATTGCACAATTCCCACCTCTTTAGCTGACAACTTCCATAATTTTGCTGTAAAATGAGCAGTGGGTATTGGACTGTGCATGCCCACAGGTGGAGAATGGCTCAGATTTTTGTAAAACAGTTGTTAATTAGCCACGTTGTGGGGAAAACTACATGCTGCATTTGTTTGTTTTTTAATGCGTATAGACTTATTTCACTTTACTGTCTTTTACTTCTTATAAGTTTGGTCTCTGAACAACTGAATCTGAAGAGATTTGGAAATATCCTGCTAAGCTTGCACACTGCATCATTTTCCTTAACTTCAGAAACTTGGATTGTTGTGCTTTTTCTCCAAATACTTGCACGTGCATCTCTTTGACTGTGCAATCATAATTACACATTTGGTGGCAGAATGAAAGAACATGAGCCTATATGGTGCATCAGCACAAATATTTAGACCCTCATCAGATTTTGTCACCTTAACAATGAATTTTCTGATTCTTCTGCAATTAAAATCTAAAACTTGATGTTGCAATAATATACTTTTGTGTATGTGTTCTGCATAGTAATTTTTTTAAAGTTGTACCAGAGTGGTGTGTTACACCAAGTGTAGGATGTTAAATCTTCCTGCTTTAGCAGTGACTCTGCTCCAAAGAACATTAGTTGAAGTCCCAATCAGTGTAGCATCAGAATGAATCAAACGTGTACTGAAGCTGGATCTTTTATGGATCATTACCGTGGTTAGCTGGTGGTGGCTTGAAAGATTTTTTTTTTTTCCTCCCATTGAGGGAAGCCCGCAAGGGTCATCTTTTCAGAAAAACAGGCTGAAAGTCTGTGTTTGGTTTCTGCTCTGACAGCAACTACTTGAAAAAACTCCATCTGTTTGAAAGATTCTACCTGTTCCATGGGTATTCCTTACTTTGAAATGGGAAATTTCATTGGAAGTGGTAGAACCCTTCCTGTTCGTATCTGGGTTTTGAAGATTAAAGACGTTTTAATCCGCTGATTTATGAGCAAATATATACAAATCTAAAATGGCTGATAAGGAAAAATGGTCAAACTGTATACTGCTAGGAAACAATAGCAAAAGAAATTTCTGTTTTCAGCTAAAACAGCGTGTCACTTTTTTCCTTTACAGGGCTACTTCCAATTAAAAGCCAATCCTGGAGCTTGGGTTTTGAGACTCAGAAAGGGGAGGTCTGAGGACATCTATAGAATCTACAGGTGAGGCTATATGATATCTTTTTGTTTTTGTTCTTGTGAACATTTTGAACTGGACACACATAATATTGGTATCTATGGATCTAACAGTTCCTTTACAAATAGCAACTAATTGTTAAATGAAAATTGAATGCCCTGCCAGACACGCTATTTGTTCCATGAAATTAAATCAAATAAATCCCCTTTGTGATCTTGTATGAGTATGTTCACTTTTGTATTTATTGGATAGGTTTGTATGTTTTATGGTGTTAAGGTTTAGTCAGGGAGGGAACAAGGCTGTTATGAAGAAGATCTTTATGAAAAGTGCTCATGAAGAAGAAATAGGAAACACAATGGCCCTTGTTCTGTGATGATGGTTACAAAACTAATTTTTTTTTTAATTATTTTTAGCCATGATGGTACAGATTCTCCACCTGACGCCAGTGAAGTTACTGTTGTTCTCAACAACTTCAAGAGCAAAATTATTAAAGTGAAGGTGAGTTTGAAAACTGTACTGCAAGAGCTCCTCTTGAAGTAGGGTGGTTGGTTTGAGGGCTTGGACAATGGCAGTGAACAAGGTTGTTGTTTTTTTTAAGAACTAATCATCCCTCCTATAAACTTACACCAGAGGCAGTATGTGCAAAATAAAGCAGAAGCCTCAAGATACTTAGATTATGCATGCACTTTTTGGGGAAAGGGATGGCACTGTACTGTTACTAAGCTATTTATAGCAATATGTAGATCTTATACGGCCTGATCCAAAGCCTATTGAAATCAATGGGAGAAACTCACTGAAGTAAATAGACTCCCCCCATTGATTTCAGTGGGCTGTGAATCAGGTCTGTAACAATGCATTTCATCTGTAGACCTTAAAGCACTTTACAAAGAAGTATAAGTATCATTATCCCAGTTTTACAGAGGGGAAACAGAGGCACAAACAGAGAGGTGAAGTGATTGTGTAAATTGAGGGGCAGGTCAATGGCAGAGTTTAGATTAAAATCCAGGTCTCCAGACAGCCAGTCTATAGCCTCTCTCTTGGAACATATTATCTATTTGATGTTTGTATTGTTGGTATGAAGGTCCCTCTCAAGTCTTATGCCAACAGTACATTGAGGGCGCAATCTCATTCATGGGGTCCATTTATCCTATCTCCTGGGTTATAAATAGTAATAATAAATGGTTTAATTATTTATAAAACACTGTTCACTTCCAGCACACAGTAGAATAATATTAATATACAAGAGCACAATATCAATTATATAAGAAAAGTGAGTTGAATTATAAAATTGAAAAGGAAGCAATCGTGTGAATGTAAATTGGAAGAGAATTTTATCAATGAGGTGCTAAGTTTGGAAGAGTATCTGTGTGGTGCTAGCAATATTATAGTAGCACTTAATAAAAAAGGGCTTAAGTATATTTAGTGTGTCGTGCATGTAATTAGTGATTGTATGTGCAGAATGAGGGATTTGACATATGGTTGCTCTAATTTGCATGCAAATTAGCAACACAATTGTGCTCAGTTTTTACAGGCTCAACTGAGTGCAAAATCTTAAAAATATATCCCTTAATCATGTTTAATATGCTTCCCCCTCCACGCCTAGTAATGATTATATAACAAATAAATAGCCAGCCAGCCAGTAGTGTAACTACCATTATGGATATGTTTTTGCCCACTGGCTATCCTATACATTATTAAAGACCTGTGCTTATCTACCTTCTATCATCAGCTCTGTGGTTATCTGATACTGTCTCTCCCTCAGAGGGCACACAGCAGATGGAAGTGTAGCTACAAAATGAAACCGGATTAATCCACTGGTGGTGATGGTTGCAGCACAACCTTCTCCTCTCTTCCTCCCAGAATTTCTATTTTGCATTTCTGTTTGGCACTGGTTTTTGGATGTGGCCTTCTTGCCTATTAAATCTACTGTGATTAAGTTGCTTAGCTCTGGTGCTGCACTCCTAATGTCTTAGCTGGCTCCTTTTGGCCAATATAGAGAGTAGTGTCAATTTTTTCCTCCAGTTTCCATCATCGAAGATGATGACAAAAATGCATTTTGATAAGTTTTAGCCTTCTAAAGTCAAAGGTCTTTAGGCCTCTGGAACTAGTTTGGATTTTGTGTTAAAATTCACTAGTGAAAACTGAGTTATTGTCCCTTCTGATAAGTATCTTAATGTGGCCTAAGTTGTGTGTAGATGGACATTACAGGTTACGTTGGGGTTACGTTCTGCAGTCAGTGCGTAAAGCGAAAATCGCGTATAGTCAAAAATACATTGAATGTAATGGCGGGCGGAATCGCCCTCACTACAGGTACAGTATTAAAATTGTTATTTTTCTCTTTTGTTTTTTGTTTTTGCCGACCGCGTAAAGCTGAAATCGCGCATGTTAAATGCGCGTAAGATGCGACAGACCTGTATTCAAATTGATAAACAAAAACATGGAGTGCTGATGACTGCTCAGTATCATGTAGCTATTTTCTCAGCTATTAATAAAATTTGTTGGCTAATGCAGTGTTATACATTTGCAGGTTCAGAAGAAACTAGACATGATGAATGAAGATTTACTAAGTGATGGAACCAGTGAGAATGAGTCTGGATTTTGGGAGTCTCTTAAGTGGTAAAAACAGTTCTCTTTTCACTAAAATCATGCAAGTGTCTAGAAACTGAAATATTGTCTGGTATCTTAATGATGTAAAGTACCAAAATCTATAGCCATCCTGTTATAAATGGTACTGGGTTTGAGGGTTTAATTTTTAAAACTACGCTATCAGTAATTCCTGAGAGTCCACTTTATTCAGCTGTGCAGAACAAGATGGGCATTGCTTTGTAACTATGTTCTCCTTCTCCCTTCTATGAAAGGTTAGAGTGTGCCTTTCTTGGTGCCCTGGATCATTGTACATTTTGTAAAGGCCCCACATCACAGGCAGCCCCCTTAGGGCTGAAGAGGTTTCATTAACAGGACTCTTTTCAGAGCTCATCAATAATATAAATCAGCTGACAACACCAAGCACGCCTTCCCTCCCAGGTCTGAGCACATTGTTTCTGCAGCACACTCGACCCCTGCCGGACTGGGAAGTGAGAGATTTGGCCTCGGGGAAAAGCCCAGTTTTCTACATGACATTGTAAACTGGTATAAGTATTCTAATGAGGACTATATTTTTCCTGATTTTAGGGGATTTACAGGTGGGCAGAAGAATGACGAAGTGAAACAGGATAAAGATGACGTGATTAATATATTCTCTGTGGCTTCTGGACACCTGTATGAAAGATTCCTCCGGTTAGTATAGAGTCTGTAATTTTTGTTTCTCAGTTGGTAGATGTACTGCTATTGCTATCTACTTAAAGTAGTTGGAAGCTACAAATCTCCTTTTAAATAATAATCTGACAATTTATGTTACATAAATTACCTTGCGTCTGACGAAGTGGGTATTCACCCACGAAAGCTTATGCTCCAATACGTCTGTTAGTCTATAAGGTGCCACAGGACTCTTTGTCGTTTTTTACAGATCCAGACTAACACGGCTATCCCTCTGATATGTTACATATGAATAGTTTGGTGCAGAGTTGTTAAACACTGGCTATTTCACTTGGCATAGGTCTTACTTAATGTTAAGGGTAATACTGAAAAAAGTGAAATCCAGTGGTAAAACTCCCATTAGATTCAAAGCAATTGGAAATTTTAGTGA